>NC_133797.1:13077451-13287451 GCF_043250625.1 Sebastes fasciatus | reverse complement strand
ATCCATGCTACAAAAAGGCCAAAGCAAGAACTACACCACAAGGTCACAACACATGAAGTCGTCGTTCATGTGTCAAGTTTACTGGGTGGCGGTGCAGTAGCCTCTTCTAAACAGAGGGGGGTGACACTCACCTGCAGGGACACTGCATGTTCCTTAGTTCAGAAGGACAGCAGAGGAAAAACAGGAAGTAACAGGACATACGTCATGAGAGGAGGATTTTTCACACAATCATGGCAAGCTCCAACAATTGTGATTCAAATATGTTTTTTCCTAAATTTATCAGCCACGTTTATTATATGTTTATTTATTTATTTAAAGTGGCTTCAGAACAAATTCAACCCCACTCGCTGTATACTTTATTCTGTAAGAGATTAAATTTATAATGGATTTCATTTAATTTTTGGGACATCAGTCTAAACACAACAACCCACAATGACAAAGCAAAAATAGTAACTTTTGCAACAAAAATCAAAAACTCAAACCTCTACTTTACATTAGTAATCAAACTCGTTGCTATGGCACTCCAGGTGCATCCTGTTTGCTTTAATTATCCTTAAGGTATCTCTAGACCTTGACTGAAGTTCATAGGATAGCAGTATCTTCACTGTTGCTTTAAAACTGAGCCCACTACAACCTAAAAATAGCAAGTCGCGTTAATGCGTTAAAGAAATTAGTGGCGTTAAAACAAATTTGAATGAATGCGTTATTATCGTGTTAACTTTGACAGCCCTTAGTCTTTTATCATCTTTTTTTTAAAAACAAGATATCAAAAGATGCCTCGTCTTTAATATCACCATCAGATCTGATCTGAGTAGTAAAGGTATCCAGAATATAAAAAAACTTCAGTGAATATCAACAGCAAAGCAAGGGTTGACAGATTTAGGGGGAAAAAAATTAAATGAAAAAAACGGGATAGAAAATTGTACTAATTAAGTTTAGAGTTACCTCAATGGCATCCTTAAATTCATCATCAGGCTCTGCCTCCTCAGCTTCCTCCACACTTCCAGGAGACAGGTCCTGTTATCAAACAAACACACATGAATGAATATACAGTATATAAATACTAGGCTGATGGTCCCAGGATCAGCACCTTGGACAGTGGTCGTGCTATAACGGTGGATTTGCATTACTCATACTGGATAAATACATTGAGTGCATGGGATAAACTGGATAAGAAGCTTACAGCCGCGGTTGGTTTTAATGTAAATCACAACCGCTAAATCCTTCAGTATTCAAACCCACATGCACTTCTCTCCTCTCACCTCCGTACTAGTTGGTGTGGGGGTCCTGTCCAACGAGTGGCCGTGTTCCTGATCTTCACACCTTCCCTCTGAGGCGTCGGCCTGGCCCACGTGAAGCAGCTTCCTGAGGTCCAACAAAACTGGAGCCACGAGAGAAACAAACAAACAAACGCATTAGCTTTACTCTCTTAAATGAGAGTTAGTGTTTAGCCTTGCTAAAGAGGCTAGAGGAAGAGGATGAACTAACCTCTGCAGAAGTCTCTGTTCCACAGGAAGATGACGCTGTTGAGCCCAGCGAGCACCCAGCCCAGGGGAGCGACGTAGAGCAGGCACGCCAATACCAACATCGCTCCGTAGAACCTAGGAGATATTACAAATGTCAGGGCACATGTAGACAAATCACCATACGGTGTAAGTGACTGATCAGCCAGTACATTCGAGTCTATACAATGAGTAGATTTACATTGAATGCAGTTAATACTGTAAACACTGACCTGGGCTTAAAGAGGACCTATTATGCTTATTTTCAAGTGCATGCTTGTATTTTGGGTTTCTCCTAGAACATGTTTACATGCATTAATGTTAAAAAAACCTCTTAATTCTTCTTATACCGGCTGTTCTGCAGCATCTCTTTTCACCCTCTGTCTGAAACACCCCTCCCCCGACCCATGAAAAGCCGAGTCGGCTCTGATTGTGATTTGTCAACCGAACCAAACCCTTTGGACTCTGCTCCAGCTCCGCTCTAACTAGTTTTTGTTTAAGGGCGCACCAAACTAGCCGCTTGGCAAAGTGTGTTCTTCTTCCGTGACATCACCACGTCACGGAAGAAGAAGGTGGGACTCCAAGCAAGGCTTTTCAGGCAGTTAAGGAGCTGTGTTTCCGTGGGGGAGAGGAACTACCTTTAATGTGGACTTGGGGGTTTGTAACTTTGCAGATCTTTTATATGCACAAAAAACTACATAACAAACTAAAGGAAAGGGGAAAAGCATAATAGGTCCTCTTTAAAAAAAAGACTTTAAATTCAGGTGTTTGCATTGATTTTCTAACAAAAATCACATACTACCGAACAAAGCCCAATAAATACTAGATAATGATAATACAAATAATACTAGAATACTCCATGTCTGTATTTGACGATTATGACTATTACTTATACCAAATATGACCTCATTTGGTTTAAGGTCATCACAAAAAGCAGTTTAAATTTCATTTACTAGTTACTGCTAGTAAGTCCATGTAAATGTGGCCCGTGACAACATCAGCACAGAAACAAAGAATAATAGATATACTGTGAAGAAGTGATTGAGCAGGACAGTAGTAATGATCAATCACTCACCTGATGAGTAATGTCTACTCAACTACAGGTGATACTGCCCATGTGTGTGTGTGTGTGTGTGTGTGTGTGTGTTTATGTAGATGCAGACCTTGATGACTTGGTGTGATTATCCCAGTACAGGACCTTGTAAAAGGTTTCTGCTGACAGGCAGGCAGAGGTCAGCATGTCATCCAGGTGCTTCAACCTGCCAAAGACAGCAAACATGAGAATGTCCACAAACACTGTAAGAACAAAGATAAACTTCAACCCATACATGAACAAACACCGTGAACAAATGTCACATAGACTTATGTCACCAGGGTACAAGCCACAGTTTGTAAACCTGTTCCAGAAAGGCCAACTGAACTGATTGATATTGTCATTATCAGTTAATCTATTCATTATCTTTAATTAAATAATAAAATATTTCTTTTATTTATAAACCATTTACTTTTATGATGGTATAAAACAAAGAAAACAAGCAAATGTAAAAGGTATCCTGTGGAGTTTGTGACCGCAAGCGGAGCTGCAGGGCAATGTTTTGATGATTGGAGACCCATTTTTTAAACAGCTCTGCAAATGTTTTATGGGGTAGGAAATTAATAAAACAAAGTATGTAAGGCCACAGGGATATGCATTATTATATGTTCTAGTGAGAAACAGTGAATGTGAACAAAAAGAAATGTTTTTGTATAATAAAAACGCTTAAGTATTTAAGCATATGTAAAGCTGTAACCAAAAAATGTTTACAAAAGTAATGAACCATTTAGTCAATTAGTGGAATAGTTGATCAACAGAAAATAATTTGGCAACTATTTTGAGAATTGATTAATTGTAGTATTGTAATGTTGTTGTTGTTTTTTCAAATTCCAGCTTCTCAAATGTGATGATTTGTTATTGTAACTAGCTTTTTTTAATTTATTTTTTTACTATTTTCTGACATTTTAGACTTGAGAAAATGATTAGAAGATGAGCCTGTAATGAAAATAATCATTAGCTAGCCTTGCAACACATAGCCCCATCCCCTGCAGTGTCCGTCTTACAGGTCTTTGACTTCCAGCATGGCCTCCTGTTTGGTGAGATGCACCGTCTGCAGGTCCCTGCGGTGAACGGCGTGAAAGCGCCTCCTGTGGAGCTCAGAATCGGAGGCTCTGCCCCCGCACCTGTCCTGTAGGTAACCCAGGGCAGCAGGTGCTGCCACCGCCACCACACCCACTGTGATCCAACCCACTGATACCAGAGAAACAGACACAACAGTACGTTAGTAAATTACTCAACATTCAACAAAAGCTGGATCAATATTAACGCCTAATTCCTCATTTTACCTTCATTGACAGTGCAGAAGAAGACATTGAGGAACATACAGACGAGCAGAGAGCACAGGGGCATCTTCCATCTGAAGGAGATTTAAAAAAAACAGATGATATTGAATACTACAATATAAATTTGGCTACACAAAGCCAAAAGCAATTCTACCATATGATGCAGGCCACAGACGAACACACATACACACCCGAGCAGGTAGCGGGTCAGCTCCACTGCATCTGTAGCTGGTTCTAGAAACAGAGCCATTCTCTTATAGGACACAACCATGTTGAGGAGGTCAAAGTTTGCTGTACATCGCGGGCTCCCCAACTCAGAGGCATCTGGAGAGCCGGGGGTCTCTTTAGATAATGTGTGTGCCAGCTCCCCCCCTTCCCCCGTGCTATGTGAGGGCTCCTGGGACAAGCCGTGTACCGTCATCCCTGTAAAGAGCAGGGAAAAGAAAGCAGGCAGGATTCAGAGGGTGAATTGACAGTGAACAGAGAAAAAAAAAATCGCCTGACTTGCTAATGTCACAGCCATGTCTGAGCTATACCGTATCCACATCCAGCGGAATAGGTTGAACATTTTAAAAGGACTTCTCACACCCTAAAACACTCTATTCAGTCTTCTACCGGGTCAAAGACTACGCAGTATTAAGAGTAAAACATCTCGCTTCCACAATAACACTTATCCTGAAGCAATCTGCATCCTAAATGCTTCACTGGCTGTATAAACAAGCACATGCACTTTAACCTACCACTTTAAGGGCATGAGCCATTTGGTTGCACTTTTGTATTTATTGTATGGTTACTGTATTGTTATTGTGGCATTATGTTTGTTTTGTTTTGTGTGCTATGTGATTATGTTTTGTTGTTGAGTGCACTAAAACAAATTCCTAATCAACTGTGGTTGATATGGCAATATTTAATTGAATCTTGAATCTTGTCTCTGTTTTATATCATATTTAACTGAATATCGTTGGGTTTGCACTGACAAAACAAGACATTTAAAGACACCACCTTGGACTTTAAGAAACTGGAATGGACATTTTTCTCTATTTTCTGACATTTTATAGACTAAACGATTAATTTAGAAGATTAATCGCTAATGAAAGTCATCGGTAGTTGCTAACTAATTTCACAATTTGGTCCCAGACTGGCAGGCAGGAAAAGTAGAGATTGAAACAGTCTGTTCAGAAGTTGGGAAGGAGCGGGGGAGGCTGTAGCTCTCAGTCACACTCACAACTCAAATGAAACAACATGGTAATTCAGTCTATAATCAGGCCGGGGAGACTGACACCTTTGATTGCATCATTTACAAAAAGCAACTTAACAGAATCGTGCTGCAGTGAGGGTAAATTGTACTCCAGGGTGTGTCAGTACACCAGTTAGGTGTGGCTACAGGTGCAACACAGGCTGTATGTTCTACTTAACCATTCTGGCCTGCTGTTTGTTGGACAACAGAAAGGGCGGGGGAACCTGCTCAAATGGAGTGAAAGCAGCATACAAGGCAGCCGTGGTGAACTTCTCTCACATCTTTTTACAGCTTTTATGTGTCGGCTGAGAGACATAGAGCTGACAGTTCGCGTGAGCATACGCGGCATGTGTCTCTTTGTGTACAAAATTGAAATGAAGTGGAAGCCACGGCCAACCAGCAGACCAAGCACTGTGCTGGTCAAGTTCTGGAGCCCCCCCCAGCACACATCTGACCACATCCAACAGAGATTTCAACTTTCAACCAGAAAGGGCATTTAACTATATATACTTTATAGCCAAATCAAAATCTGTGCGAAGATCATTGGCCAACCTGTGACAGCCTCCTTTCAAGCAGCTCACAACAAGAGTATGCTCAGACTTGCCAACAGCATCTCTTCAGATCCCTTACATGTTTTAAATGGGGAATATCAACTTCTGCCCTCCGAGAGGCAATTCAGAGTCCCTACATTTAACCGCATAAGGCTAAAGAACACTTTTGTCCATCAGTCCATCTTGTTGCTAAATAATAATTAATGTGCTGCTAAAGACATGTAAATCCAGAGGATAGATGGTGATTTTGTAATGGGTTATGTATGAATAATGGTGATGTATTTTGTTTTTTTGTCTGATGGGTCTTACTTGTCTGTCTGTCTATGGTAGGGGTCAGCAACCTACGGCTCCAGAGCCACATGCGGCTCTTTAGACCCTCTCCAGTGGAAAACTGGAAATGAATAACTGTTTTTTTGTTTACATTTTCATTTTTATTTATCATTGTTGTAGGTCTATGGTACGACAGTACGACGGAGTATTGGTGCCCCATTGAGGAAAAACAATTAATCTGAGATTTCGAGAATAAAATCACAAGTCTATGAGAAAAAAGTTGTAATATGAGAATAAAGTCAATATTATAAAGTAGTAATTTTACGAGTTATTTTCTTTTTTTTTTCGTAAAGTCATGACTTTATTCTCGTTATATTGAGATTTTTATTCTCGTAAAGTTATGACTTCATTCTCATGATATTACGACTTTTTTCTCATACTATTATGACTTTATTCTGTAAATCTCAGATGTTTTTTCCCTCAATGTGGCCCTAATACTCCGTAATACATTTGCTCTTTGGCCCTCACTGCATTAGACATATACTATATACTTAGACTATAAACTGTGTTACCTTCATCACAATGCTCAAATGTGTTGCGGCTCCAGACTGTGGCTCTTGGCTCAAAGGCTCTTTTGATAGTAGAGGTTGCTGTCCTCTGGTCTGTGGTAACAGTATACCTATTGTGTACGTTTTCTCAAACTGAGCTGCCTCTGGATGTTAAATGAATTTCAGTGCAAACTGACAATAAAGTTGTATCGTATAATATGTGTTTTTAGAGAGACCACCATCCTCTCTTTACAGTAGAGTGTGAAGTTAAAGTCCTCATCGTGGCTGTGCAGAGGAAGCAGCTCCTGAACCTTCGCTCAGTGTCTGTGGCCTGTTGACATGTTGACAGACCGGAAAGTTCACTTGGCTCTCTGACAGAAGGACACCTTAAATATATTACTGCTACTTCAGCCCAGACAGTATGATCTGTAAGGTAAGAAGAAGGAGACGACATACCCCGAGCTGAGTGTCCAACAGCAGCAGACTTGTGAAGCAGCAGCAGCCGAGAGCAGCTCAGTAGTTAACTAGTGGATCCCAGCAGACACATCAGAGCCTCCTAGTACAACCGGCCGGGTCACCATGACAACAACCTGCCCTCCCCCGTGAACGTTAACCTGTCAGCACGAGGCGGGTTGTACTGTCCGGCTGTCTTGCGGAGGAGAGCGACGTGTGCAGCAGATCTTGTGTTTGTCTGCTCCTCCTAGCTGAGCTGAGCTTTGTTAGCTCCGTCCTGCTGGTTCCGGTCTGCTGAACGTCCGCTTCCGCGTCTAATCCAGGCCGTGTAATCGATTGCAGAAAACGGGGGCATATGTCCGATACAATCGATCACAGAGCATGATGAATTTTGGCTGCTGATGTGTTCTTCCTAATAGGGATGGGAATTCCGGCTCTTTTTAGTGAGCCAGATTATTTGGCTCAGCTCACCAAGAAGGATCGGCTCTTTCGGCTCCAAAACAGTTCTTTGTTTTACCACTTCTGCCTTTTATAATTCAGACAAATTTAACGCTGTTTTGACCTTTGATTAGTATGTGTGCTCATATATCACTTAAATTATTCAATATAATTATACTAAACCTTATAATTTCCAGAATATCATAATTTTACCTGCTGCTGCGTTTCCGACTGTCACTCATCTTTTCTGCTATTCGCGCACCGCACTCCTCTCTCTCTCTTTCTCTCTTCCTCTCCCTCCTGCTTTGTACAGGACTTTATTCTCGTAATATTACAATTTTTTTCCTCGTTAAGTTATGACTTTATTTTCGTAATATTACAACTTTTTTCCTCGTTAAGTTATGACTTTATTCTCGTAATATTACGGCTTTTTTTTTATTAAGTTATGACTTTATTCTCGTAATATTACGACTTTTTTTTCGTAAAGTTATGACTTTATTCTGGAAATCTCAGATTGTTGTTTTGCGGCTCCAGACAGATTTATTTTTATTTTATTTTTTTTGCCTAAAACAGCTCTTTTGATAGCAAAGGTTGCTGACCCCTGCTCTACACCCTTGTTACTGTAGAGTCTAACAACAAAATTAAATGTGTTATTATCAATAAAGTTCATCAGAATCTCTGTTGTACTGTTACATTTTCTTGAACAATTATACTGTTGTTGTAAAACGTTTGATGGAATTGAAAATTAAACTATGATCCACTGGCAAGGGATGCAGTAACTTTTGCTCTCCGTTTCAGCGGATGTTTATGAAATGGACTGTTTTGTCCTGATTTTAACATTGTAAAAATGTCTACAACCAGGAGCAATACAACAGTGTCCCGTCTTTTGTTTTCTTCTGTCCTGTGTCTCCTCAGTCTCCGTCTTTCACCGTCTCTACCGTTGTATCTGTGTAACTCAGCCGAGCCAACCAACCTGGTGACGTCACAGACTAGAGTACTGCAACATGGCGGCGCTCTCGCCACGAAAGATGAAACAGAGCTTCTTTTTTCTTTTAAATGCTGACATTTGTCATGTTTGTTATTATAATTATTCATTAGAGTGGAAATCCATTTAGTAAACCAGCTTAACATGGTTGACTGTTTCACTTTCACTTAAACAAAGCATAGATCTGTCAGAGCGATCAAGGTTTGTTTCATTAATTGTTGACGAGATAACGATGCTACATCTGTCTGTTGATCGAGGTAGGTGTATACAGTACGCCTTTTAAAGCTGAAGTAGGCAAGATTGGAGCCAATAGATTAAAAAAAGTAATTTTTATAACACGGTCGCTATGTCCTGATAGTAGTACATGAGACAGGTAATCTACAAAAACAACAACATGTGCCTCTGTGTCCTCCGGTGTCCTCCGGTGTTCCGAATGGCAACTGCAGGATTTCACAGACTGAAGGAAAACAACCAATCAGAGCCGAGCTGGAGTCTGTTGTCCAGCTTCCGTCTCTGATCAGCTGTCAATCACTCGCGAACTCCGACTAAACGGTTCAACTAGGCAGCACTGATCAAATATGAATCAATATTCTGTTACTGTAATGCCTATTTCTCGCCTCAAATGGTATCAGAAACATCTTGTAATGTACTGTTTAGGGATGAGTTATGATTTTAGATTTTTCGAATAGTCGTTATTAATAAAAACTTTGAATAATTAATGCGACTATTCTTCCCATCTTAAGAAATACATATTTCCCTTGCATTAACCATTGCAGGCGCTGCCTGGTAGTAACGTCACTACCGGTAAAGTGTGTGTGGCACGTTCAATTCGGCTCTTTTCTGTTAGCGCAGGGGTGTGTATGTGTGTGAGTGCCACTTCCACAGACCCCTGTACTCTCTCCGATTCGAATGATAATCGAAATAATACCCAGTGATTTTCGATTAGTATTTTTGCTTGGAATGCACATCCCTAGTACTGTTTAGCTGTAAAATGAGAAAGTTTGTGACCCGGCAGCCATGTTGAGATCTCTCGAGGAAATAACAAGCACCGCCCACCAGCCGGAGCACAGCCAATAGGAACGCTCTCTCTCTGAAATGACCTGTGATTGGTCAAAGTCTCCCGTCACGGGCTAGATTTTTTAAAACCTGAAAACAGAGCCATGAGGAGGTGCAGAAGTCTAGTTTTCTCTCAGAATACTTAAATTAAAATATGCTGAAAGGTTAGTATGGATTTTTTTTCCCCAATGATGCCAAAAACATTGTTGCCTACTGAAGCTTTAAATGGTATGTAGACTCCTCCTACTCGTGGTGCGGTCCTAGTGGACATCCGGCGTCTCTCTGACTGCTCGTTGTGACGGCAAGGGTTAAAAACACGAACAGAAAGCCTTGATTTTTAAATAAACACTTCTCTTTGTTTATTATCTACGTAAACCAGTAGGTGAAGTTACTACGAGCACACGACTGGAAGTCACCGGCCACGCGTTAACACCTGCGCGTTGTTGAACGGAAGCCCGAGGAGCTCAGTTCAGCCATCATTCTCATCTGGGATCATCAACAGTAAGCTCACAATTACAGTTTTGGACTAGTGGCCTACTTCAATATTATTGTTTATTGGGTAGGCTATAGTTTTTGTTCTGTGCACAGTTGGATCTCATGCAGATGTTGCTGCCAGCTGTGTTAAAGTGTATTTATATTATTTTTTAAAACTTAAAATGCTGGTGCTCTATTGCTGTTGGGTCTGTCAGCTGTGTATGTGAATATGTGTCCAACGTGCCATGCTGTGCCATGCTGTGCCAGGCTGTTAATGTTTGTCTTGTTGCATCAGAATCAGCTTGATTGGCCAGATCAGACCTACACATAGAGGCTACCAGCAGTTTCATTCTGGTTATTTTACTCTCATTGTAGCTACATAAGGAAATATAAATTCAGAATACAAGGAAAACATAAAAAATGATACAGTAGTGCAATGGTGCAGAGTGCGAAAATGCTGGAATAAATATTGTAATGTAACAGGTTGCTTTATAAACAAGATATAGGTGGATATGTACAGTGTGCATGTCAGGTGCCTCTGATGATGATGAGGTATAAGGCTTGTATGATTAAACTGTGGTGCATTCAGACAAGTATTTGTAATGGCCTATTTCCTTTAACATATGGGTTTCAGAACCTATGAGGTAGATGTTTGGTTGGTCTTGGATAGGCAAGGCCCACCTGGTTTTCACTGATTTCTGCCTACGGCACTGTTTAAAACCATCCTAAATGTCAGTTAAATCATCAAAACTTTGGAAAAGAAATTTTGGCTTTAATATTAAAAGTCAGTGCCAATAATGAACAAGTTAGTTTAGTTCAGAGGCCACACAAAAGAATAATATTTGGCTACCAAAACAGCAATTTCAGACAGTAGCTATGCCATTTTCACCATGTCATCCTTCTCGCTTCCCCCCGGACATACTGTTGCTTGCCGTATGCATTCAATCGGGACATACTACTTCAACATACTTTGACATTGCACCTTGAACTTTGACCCTCTGGCTCATGTATCTGCTGCAGAGAATTGTGGGTCAAAATAGCCAGAACAGTATGCTGGCTTGCATACTGCAAAATACGACTAGATGTAGTACGACATCCTGGTACTTTTGGCTTACTATATTTGACATTATGTATTGGGACATACTAGATCTTCGTTTCTTTCATACTAAAGAGTATGGTAGTATGGGTATTGGAACGCACAGTGGGATTGGGCCTTTGACATTATGGAAAGAGTCTCGTTCTGACATAATGCGAGGTGACGTGTTGCCGGAAGACAACGATGGAATAATGGAATACATCCATGGTGGAAAGGAGTGCCAGCCGGGCAGAGTTTGTTGTGTTGGAGTACAGAAAGCGTAGCTTAGTGTTATATAAAAGATTTTCAATGTCATGGCTGGATATTTAGATGATTTTGACTATGTGGATGAGATGTAGGAATTAAATATCTACCTTGGCTTTGGGATCATTTTAATGATGCCTCTCACACATTTAGTTTCACTTCATACATAGATCTACTTTATCATAAACATTCAAACCAGCAGTGTCTATTCAATTTTTTCTTTTTTGCAATTGCCAAGACACAAAAACTGGTACTTGTGGCACAATTATTGAACTCATGTAGCCTATCTATTGTCCAGTGTGACGGCCCCAGGTACAATTTTTAGAAGAGTTAATACAATTTTGAATGAAGTGTGAAACTGCTTATTAATGACTTATATTAAATACCGCAGTACTGATGGCTTGTTATGAGGTGAGAAACACATGACCTTTTATCATTGACTTAATAACATTTATAACTGCAAATATGATGCAATATAACATATTGGGATGATCCAAAAAAAAAAAAGAATCACAGTAAATCGTATACTAAACCATTAGCACATTGTCTGCTTTACACTAAGTTTGAATAACTGCACGGTTGTCTACATTAGACACATGATTCAAATCTAAAAGCTTGTGTGTGTTGTTTGATAAACACTGCCACTGAAATACCTACACTCAATTATCAATCACCTGCACCCAGAATGCACCTGTGAAAACAGTTGTAACCTGTTAAATCACCTAGAAATCAGAGCTTGAACACTATAAATAGGATTCAGGCTTGCTCTTTCGTGTGCACAACAAGGGAGGCCAATTTTGGAGAGAAAGTTAAAAGAAGTAAATGCAATATATTGTATTTTGTTTACAGTAACTATGTTCATGTCATCTTCGGTTAAAGTAATTGTTTCTGACACTGTTATGAGTATTGAGAATAGGCAAATTTGTTTGTTTCCCCATAGTTCATAGTTTATATTTACAACATGCTACAAGTTAAAATGCCAAAGACTCTAGATACAGTAATAGTGTTTTATATTTAGCACATCAGTGTGCAGTTGGCATGTGGAAAGAGCTATTTAATTTGGTGTTTGTGTGTCAAGTTGTGATGCAAAAATATCATTTTAGAAGAGTTTATATAATTTTGAATGAAGTGTGAAACTGCTTATTAATGACTATATTAAATACTGCAGTACTGATTGCTTGTTATGAGGTGAGAAACACATGACCTTTTATCATTGACTTAATAACATTTATAACTGCAAATATGATGCAATATAACATATTTGGATGATCCCAAAAGAAAAATTACAGTAAATCGTATTTTAATATGCCATACTATTTTCTAAGTACATTTACTCAAGTACAATTATGAGGTACTTGTACTATACTTGAGTATTTACATTTGATGTTACTTTATACTTTTAATCCACTCCATTTTGAAAGCAAATATTGTACTTTTTACTCCACTACATTTATTTGACAGCTTTAGTTACTAGTTACTTTGCATATTCAGATTATTAATAGACAATCAAAAAAAAAAAAAGACCTAATACATTATGATGTATTATCACAGGTTAAGTTACCCAGCAGTATATCAAGTACTTAAACTTAGCTCCACTTTTATCAGCTGCAACATTGAAGTGATGAACACATTAATGCATCACTTATTGTAATTCAATAGTATAATATATATTATCCCAAAATGGGCCATTCTGCAAATTGGAAAACTTTTAATTCAGATACTTTAAGTATATTTTGATGCTAATACTTAAGTAAGACTTTGAATGCAGGACTTTTACTTGTTACAGAGTATTTTTACACTGTAGTATTGCTACTTTTACTTAAGTAAAAGGTCTTAATACTTCTTCCACCACTGCCATTTCCTAACTTTCAAAGTGTCCCGTGTTGGACATAACCGTCAAAATAATAAAAAAAATCTACTCCAAAATCAAACCAAATTAAAACTGTATTTTACATAATCGCCATTACTCTTTAAGTCATTGGGAAATTGCCAACAAATTTAGAAGACCAGTGCCTTCATCAACTTTAGGAAATCCTGCATAATTATGTGGTGTGTCACCAGCAGGTGGCACTGCAGCGACATGATACATTTGAATGACCATAACACACTGATCAGGAGTCACTGGAAATTTGGCACAATTCATTTAAAACCCTAATAGTTCCATGCAGGATTTAGATAATCTTAACAAATAATCATGATGGAGATCAGACACAAAAATATCTGATAGTATGTTATAGATCTACTCTTGAATGAAACCATAAAAAACATACCCGTTCAGTTTAAGTTATTATTCTAAAAGCAGGCTTTGGGCAAGACTTGAGAAGACCCCTGTCAGCACTTTGAGCAATGGACTCAATTCAAAGTCAGAGGTAAGAAACACTTCAGACTAGGAAAACATAATACAATAGTACAATAGTGTCCGAGGTTGAAATACTGTAGGTCAAAAGCTAGGTAAGATTTCTCTACTAGAGATTTCCTCTAAGAAGCAAAGCAAAGTGTCTGTGTTTTCACATGTTCTGCACCGCTGCAGACACAATTTCTCCCAGAAGTTATGATACCTTATTGCTTAGGAAAAGCAATACATTTATACATCCTATATGAGTGTGGATTGCTCACAGAGCTTTTGCTGAATGTGCAGTAGCTGGTCATTTATTCATACATTTTCTACATACAGTAGTCTATACTGTATATGCAGACCTAACACTATGTTGAATTTAATTTTTTTAACCATTATATTATATGAGATAAAAAAAAAAAAAACATGTTTGCAATGGACAAAGAAGATGATATAGGGGTTTCAATAGTTATTCTTGTACCTGGACCCATAATGACTTAGCTCTGCTAGAATGTAGTGAGTACAAACTGTTTGTGTGTGTGTCATCGTTTACTCGGGGAGTGTTTATAGTAAATAGCAACACAATAACAATCTATATGTCTATAAATCATCCATTTATACCTGTAGACACAAAATTGTAAAGTTGAATGGTTAAGATTAGGGGGTTTGACACGTTCTGTCCCTGATACATACATGCATTCATATTGATAATAATAAATTATAGGGCTGTCAATCGATTCAAATATTTAATCGTGATTAATCGCATGATTGTCTATAGTTATTTGCGATGATGACACTTTTTTTATTTGTTCAAAACATACCTTAAAGGGAGATTTTTCAAGTTTTTAATAATCTCATCAACACGGGAGTGGACAAATATGCTTGCTTTATGCAAATGTATTTATACATTTATTATTGGAAATCAATTAACAACATAAAACAATGACAAATATTGTCCAGAAACCCTCAGAGGTACTAAAAACATCATGCTCAAATCATAACATGACAAACTCAAGCTCAACAGGCAACAACAGCTGTCAGTGTGTCAGTGTGCTGACTTGACTATGACTTGCCCCAAACTGCATGTGATTATCATAAAGTGGGCATGTTTGTAAAGGGGAGACTCGTGGGTACCCATAGGACCCTTTTTCATTAACATATAATGAGGTCAGAGGTCAAGGGACCCCTTTTGAAAATGGCCATGCCAGTTTTTCTTTGCCAAAATGTAGCATAAGTTTGTAATGTTATTTAACCTCTGGTTGGTACCAATGGATTCTTTAGGTTTTCTAGTTCCATATGATGCCAGTATCTTCTCTCTTGTTTTAAAACTGAGCCCACTACAACCTAAAAATTTGAAGTTGCGTTAATGCGTTAAAATAAATTAGGGTCCTTAATACAAATTTGCGTTAACGCGTTATTATTGCTTTAACTTTGACAACCCTAATTTAAATGCATTGTTTATAGTAAAATTATGAATATACTGTAGACTTGGTTTCTTCTCCCTCCAGAGCAGTTGTAGGGTTTCTCACCCAGTGCCATACAGTATATATCTATATTAGTAGGAAAACATTGAGTATGCACTTAAAACATGTTACATGAACATGAATGTGTAAATTCTTTAGTGAGGGTGTTAGGATTAGAAACACAACACTCTAGTCTGGAGCTTTTCCTCTTAAACTGAAGATAATTCAGTTTTAGTCCCAAATATGCAACTATCCCTTGAGCTTGAGTGGCAAATCACAGAATTAAATCATCTAATAATCCAATCCATTTTTGCAGTTCGTTTGATACAAACGAAGCAAGTTCAGAGACAATATTGGAGTGTGTAAAATTACATGAAAAAGCATGTGATATGTGAGATTATTGGTAATAAAACTGTCTGTAACAACAATGTACTGCACTTTCAGCACTCCTACAGCAGAGGGTGGTACAGCCCTATTGAGAGAGTAAGACCCAGCGCAGATACTACTACCTTACTGTAAATACAGACCCGTGACATGTTGAATGAATGACATCACTTTATATGATTGAGCATGATTTTTATTTGCTTGTGTTGCTTTCTGAATTCTGAAAATGTGCAGTAACAAAATCACCTAAATATTTTTCAGTGCAGTCAATGCAGTGCATTTGTGTTTGAAGGTATCCAACTCTCTGCTTTACACTGTGTTATATTCTCTTTTTGTAACAATATACAGCACAAGGACTGCATGATAATTTGAGTATTTGTTGGGTAACAACAAATCATACCACACAATAGCTGAAAATAAGTGAAAAACTACAGTTTAACCTGCATTCATCCACTTGGAAGTCTGCTCTACCCGTGGGATTCAAAGTGGTGCCCGCTTTAAGTATATTGTAACTGTCAGACCCCATCACATCAACTTTCCACAATATAACCTATCATCAAGCACATATTATATTACACAGACGCGTAACGCACGCCTCCGTAGTTCAAGCAGCGTCCCCCCCGCCCCTTCACATACACAAATAAAAATGTAAATGTGCACGGAACAGTGTCAGGCATGCTGACACTGGCACACGCCAACAGAAAAATCCTGGCCTGGCTAATGGAGTAAGGGAACCAGCGCTCCCAGTGATGTCAACAGGCCAACACACACACACACACACACACACACACACACACACACACACATACCCCTCCACCCACCCCTTCTCTCTCTCTCTCTCTCTCTCTCAGTGGGGAATGACTTTCTCTTATTTAATTTCTTTTCCTTTTGACACCTTCCTGCCAGAAGACACTGAGTTTTTCTCTAAAATCATCTTACAAAAGCTGTACGGCTGAACAAATGTGATCAAGCGCCGAATGTGTGTGTGGAATACATGCTGATCATTAAAAACAGGAACAGTTAGTATGATACTGACTGTTTCCTGAGCGGAGCTTGCAGGGCAGGGAGAGAAAGGAGAGAGGGATCATCCCCACTCCTCTCCTATGAGCGTCTTTAATTATGGCCTATTAATAACACTAATATGTCTCTCTCCAGCTCACTTACCTTAATTCCAACCAATACTATTTTCTTTAATATTTTACTCTTACTTAAAGCAGCAGTGGGTAGAAATGGAGCAAATATGATTTAAAAAATATATTTCTATAAAACAGTCACTAAAGCCTGACAGTAGTGCATGAGACAGGTAATCTGAAAGAAATCATGTGCCTCTGTGTCCTCCGGTGCTCCCAATGGCATCTGCAAGATTTCACACACGGGAGGAAAACAACCAATCAGAGCCGAGCTGCCGTTTCTGAGCAGCTGTCAATCACTCGCGAACTCCGATAAAACGGTCAAACTATGCAGCGCTGATCAAATATGAATCAATATTCTGTTACTGTAATGCCTATTTCTCACCTCAAATGTTTTCAGAATCATCTTGTAGTGTGCTGTTTAGCTGTAAAATGAGAAAGTTTGTGACCCGGCCGCCATGTTGAGATCAGTTAAGGAATAACCAAGCACCGCCCACCAGCCGGAGCACAGCCAAAAGGGATGCTCGATGGGAACACGCTCTCTGAAATGACCTGTGATTGGCCAAGGTCTCCCATCACAGGCTAGATTTTTTAAAGCCTGAAAACAGAGCCATGAGGAGGTGCAGAAGTCTAGTTATCTCTCAGAACACTTGAATTAAAATATGCTGAAAGGTTATTATAGAATTATTGCCCAATGATGCCAAAAATATACTGCCTACCCCCACTTTAATGTTATGCTTAACACTTTGATTCATTTTTAAGCTAGATCTATTATTTATTTTAATGTTATTTCTTTTCTCTCTTTTATTATTTCATTTTTTTTTTTTTTTACTTTTTTATTATTTCTTTTATTTTATAATATATATTTTATTTTATTTTATATTTATTTATTATTATTATTTTTAATTTTTTTCTCTTTTATGTGACCAAGCCCAACATGGCTCAGGGGGGGTCCTGTTTCTATGTTTTTATTTCATGTCACAATCACTCAGTTATGTTCTGCATTTGATATGATGACTGTTGCCATGTCTACCAAAAAAACAATAAAAAAGATTTGGAAAAGGAAAAAAAACAAAACAGAAACAGGAAATTACATCATCGCTGCTCGTTGATGATGCTCAGGCAGAGAAGTGTATGGGGGAAGCAGAGGCAGGGTGGTGTGTATGTGTGTATGTGTGTGTGAGTGTGTTTATGTGGAGGGTTGGGGAGGGCAGCGCGGTCACAGGTGACTGTCATGTTTAATAATGATTATCACCACGCACCTGCGCCCCCACGCTAATTAACTGGACGCATATGCAAATGAGTCGGGGGATTTAAAAAAAAAAAAAAAAAACAGCAGCTCGTGGAGTGGCAGTGAGCGGTTGTTCAGCTGCTGATTTGATTAGGGTAATGAACGGTCAGCGGCGGAGGCACCGGTGGTGGTAAAAGGAGGAGAGATAAAGCAAAAGGAGGATATTAGGGTGAGAGGGGAGGAAAGAAGGAGCATTAGAAAGAGAGGGAGGAGGAGGAGGAGAGAGAAAGAGAGATATCACCGAGGTAACATAATGGGAACAGGTGGACGAGTGGCCTGTTGACGGAGGGAAGAAGAGGAGGATGGGGGGGAGGAGGGGGGTTTGTTTGTGTGTTTTAGTGCAACCAATCCAGGGCTGCGGTCGAAAAGTCTTTTTTGCTTAGAAAGGTTCCTAACGGCGTGAAATGACCCGGAAGTGTCTAAGTAGGCAGCCATGATAAGAGCTGTTTGAATCCTCTAAATGTTAAGGAAAGGTGCTTCAATGCTTCCTTTATTATCTCCGTTAGCATAGGATACACTGGACCCTCCTTAACCAAAGGAAACGAGATGACATCCCACAATTCCTTCCTTAAAGGGACGCACCATTTGGCCGTTCATTAAAACAAACGATATGCTTATCTTGCATGTTATTTTCATACAGTTATATACTAATTGGAATTAATGTTGATTAATATGAATGGACGGTGACATTTAGTTTCACTTTATTTCTATTTATTTAAGTAACAAATAAGCAAAAAACAAGAATAGCAAATAAAATGAAGAGTAAACATATAGCAAATTGTCAATAAACAAATACTCAACATAAATAAATATTACGTCCGAAAAGGAGTAGGAAGAAGAACACATTTAATGGTTCTACACCTTCTCCACAACTCAAACAATTAACTTGATATTTATTATAGAAACTGTTGTGGTAGCCTGAAGGCTATTCCTTTATTTTATTTCAATTCTAACCATGGTAATGAAGTGATATTTTTCACCGGTTGTCCACGTTCGGTCAGATAATCCTTTATTATATGTTGATGTAAAGAGTTAAAGCAGCAGAAGGACCTGCGGTATCTCTGGTTCACACACCGCTGGTGAAGAAGTCATTGAAAGAGCTCTTTAAGAAGGCAACGGGGCGGTCATTCGCCTTTTGTAGTCCATCTTCAGAACACTGTAGTTTCACCACGGCAGACTCACGTCACTAACATCCGCCGCCGTCGCATCATAATTACGGAGCCTATAGTGTAAGTGCAGTTGGGTTCTCTTAACACCACGGTTGTATTTTCCTAAGTCCTTATGAATTATCCTTCACATCTTTCCTTGACCTCATAACGTTTTCCATCAAGGTCAACAAAAAGTGGATAGTAACAGACAATAGGATGTGATTTTTTTTTTACTTTTCGACCACAGCCCAAGGCCACAAAGTCTTGCAGCATGTAAGGAAAGCTCAAGGATTCCACAGTGTAAACACCACTCAAATTGTTCCTTTATTGAATGCTATCATGTGCAGTTATTCATTCAGATTTTGAGAAAGGGATGTAATGGTGTTCACATGCCGACAGATGCGTTTCCTCCCGTGTTGCATTGTAACTCTGCTACAGCTTCACTGCACTGAGGAGTGCAAAGAAAGAAAGAGAGAGACAGAAAAAAAAGAGTTAATTTACTCCGAATGCATTCCAAACACGCATTCTATATCTCCATACTGCGATCCGGGCCGTGCATGCATATACACCTACCTCTAACAAAGCAAATTGCGGTTCATCCAACTCGATGGCCCCAATCTCAGTCGGGGGAGGCAGGCTCGTCACTCACACAGATAAGGGTGAATTAGGGTCTCGCTCCGGGTTTTACATTTCAATTTAGCCTCCGGCTTCAGAGCCATTAGGGGCCTAATCTAAAGCTCGGTCTGCGGGGTTCTCCTTCCTCACCAATCGCAATATTGTTTTATTAACTTTCCAGTATGCCGGAATGAAACTCCAACAGATTCATTACTTCGCATTAAATTCATATTAGGGTTATTTGTGATAGGAAGGACCTCTTATTTAAGAATGTGCGAGTAGTCAATGTGTTTGTAATGCAGTGTTGCTGTATCACCAGCTGGTTGATTTGGGGGCGAGCAGAACAGAGCGTGCGGGTGTAATTGCAAGTTGATAATGTGCCTGGGCATGCAGAATGACCAAGACGGCTCTCGCCAACAAAACGTGGAGGAGGGAGGGAAGCATTGTGCAGGTGCAAAGTCAAAAGGGGACTGCAACTCTCTTAAGATAACTCTCTGCAGATCAGGCAGCGTTGCAGATTGTGCATAATACCATGATAAACTTTAAGCCTGATTCATGTTTACAGGAATGTTTAAGGGAAGCCTGTAAAATCTTCAATATAAAAGCTAAGAAAGGAGCTGATGGGGTGCGTTATGTGGCAATGTTACATATTACACATTGAAAAAAAGTTATTAGAATATGTTAGAAATAACTCAACAGCACAGCATCACTCATTACGTTACTTTGGTTAATCAGCCCAGCTTCGTTAAAGCCTCCACACGTCACAACAGAAAACAGGACATTGTGGTTTGACACTAGGGATGGGCGGCTCGATACTTCGATACTCACAAGCTGCTCATTTTTGGTATTGATTCCTTTAAAACAATATCAGTAAAATCATATAAATACAAACGTGGGTGGCTGCATCACTTCCAAACACTTTCACTACGTTTGTATAATGTTTGTGCCAAAACAGCTACTTGTCTCCTGTAGATAAAAATACAGCAAGATGCACTATTTGTGACAATAAAGTGCCACACAGCAACATGAGTAACCTCTTCAAACATTTAAAAACAACACACACTGAAAGGTATGTGGAGGCTTATTATTTAATCATATTTCTGTAAAATACTGGACTTTTTTACACTTATGACACAAACATTTTATTTCATTGTACTCATATTTGCTTTTGTATTAAATGTGTTATTAATGGCCGGTATGTGTCATGTGATTTGCCTTTGAGTGTTATGATCTTTTATTTTTAAATGGGATCACATACCCATTTAAGAAATGATCGGTATCATTAAGATTGTATCTGTATGGTATCAAATTAAAAAAGTTTGTTATCGCCCGAGGAGGTATTGGAGGTATTTACTGACCATCAACAGCTAGCTTAACGTTAGGACTCCAGAAGTCCAGTCCTCCAACTCTGAACGAAGCTAGATCATATTTGAATGTAGCCTTTACCAGTGGCTAACAGTAGCAAGCCGCCTGGCAAAGAAGAAACGACATGTAAACAAGACATCTTTGGAGTTTCCAGGAGTCGTATTTCCCCTCTTTTGGTGGAGACTAACCACTTTCTGACCTCTGACCTGCAGAGTTCACCTTTTGTTTAACGTTGACCGGGTCGATGTGCTGGGCCAGACAACAGAGACAATGATGCAATGATGTCTGTGGAAATGGTGAATTTATTATTCTAGTGTGCTTCTTCACATTTGTTGGGACGTTATCACACTACCAGCCTACAAACCATAGTTTACAACTTGTGATCGCATCTGGTCCGTTATGTCCCTTTTTTCAGGGCTGAGTTTCATTGAATGAAAATGTAACGTGACCCGTAGCCCACCCCCAAAGCTGTCCACGTAATGTAGCGTTAGTATTATTCAGACTGATAACAGCCCTGCACTAAAACAACGCAGGGGGCTGCGTTGGTGGGAGGGTGTTGTTTAAGGTAATGGGACTAGGGATGCACCGATCCAACTTTTTCAGTCCCGATACCGATAGTGATACCTGGGCTTTGGGCATCGGCCGATACCGAGTACCGATCCGATACCAGTGTTTAATTAATAAGCTGTATGCCTCACTGTGTGGAAGTGACTGGGATCATTCTTTTATGTGTAAGTCAACATCAGGCTGGACTTAAACATAATTTTCCTAATTTTGCAAAACAAAATGTAATAAATAAATACATGGATACAAATTTAGTGAATTGTTATTTATTATTAAAATAAATCATGCACCAACTTGGCAATTTTTTTTAACTTAGACAGGAAATTAAAATTCCAGTCTATAATGTATATAGTATATAAACATAGAAATTGAATTGAATAGATCGGCCCCATTGTCACCAATATCCGATCCAGTATCAGTATTGCTGCATCCCTAAACGGGATATGAAATACAATTCTGGAATGACGTGTTAATGCATTCAAAGGTTTATCAGACGCCAAAAACACTGCACAACTCCGGAAAGTTTTCACATTGGCAACTATTTTATCTTTCGACACAACAATCATGAGGTACATAAACAGTAGAAACACGGATTTCAAATTAAAAAGAATGCGCATTTGTATATATTTGATGGGCCGATGCCTTGTCGGTTGACGTCGAGACGATTGTGTTATTTATTAACTGTAATGTAATTACTGAATTAAAATCTTAATTCCTTACACGATCCTTACAAAGTAATCACAATATTGTTACGTGTTACAAAGTAACGCCTTATTGTTCGACACTGGTTAGGCTATACTTTACCCAGTTAGTTGGCAGTTGACAATATTACCCATGATGCAGCTCTCCTCACTGAAGGAAAAGGTGAAACTTCTTCCCTGGGAACTCATATGATGCTCTGCTTTCCTAACCTCCCACCGTGGCCTCTTCTCTTTTTTTCCTCTCCCCTCATCTCATCTCTGCTGTCTGAAGCTGTTACTATTTATCTACCAACTACCATAACTACGCACACTTATACACCTACAGGTCACCCCCCCACCCCACCCACCCCCCCTCCCACACACACACACACACACACACTCACATTTTTTTTTTTTCCTACACAGGTTGGGTCAGTTTACCCCACTCTGGGGTTTTTGGTGTGGCCTGTGTTCCTGAGCCCAGCGAGCAATGGTGGCCGTGGGGGATGCTTGCCAACAACAGAAAGTGTGTGTGTGCGTGTGTGCGTGTGTGCGTGTGTGTGTGTGTGTGTGTGTGTCTGTGTGGTTGTGAGAGAGACACAGAGAGAAATAGGGGGGAACATGTGGTAGTAATCTGGGTGTTTTACTGTCTGGCTCTGGTGGTGAAAGTGTTGGGCAGGGGCTACGAGCGGTCTGGATCGTGTCAGAAGCCGCCGGAGTCAGGTTACCCTGACAGACCAGACTAGAGGAGAGTACAGTGGGGGAGAAAGACAGAGAGTTGAGGGGATAAACAAGTGAGTGAGGGATGGGACTGGAAAGTAAGAGAGTGAGGTGGTGGACTTGCGAGAGCCAACCCTCTGACTTATTCCGTCTTCCCTCAGGACATTTTTATTAATCTCAGTGTGTGCTTGTGTGCAGTAGCCTCTGTGTGTGTGTGTGTGTGTGTGAACCTGGGCCAGAGGGCTCCAAGAGACGACCACTTGAACTAGCCCCAGCTGAGAAAACAAATGGCCTTGACTCTGTCTCTCCCCTCTCTTCTCTTCTTCTCCCCTCATCCAATTTTCATCTTTTTTTTTTTTTTTTTCCTCGACGATGGGCATTTAATCAAGTAAGGGAGCTAATCAAAGCCAGAGAAAGGCTCCTGAACCCTCAGCTATCTCCTCCTTAATCCTAAAGCTCTGCTTCTCATTTGCCATTGACCTAGAGGACCAGACTTGTCCACTGAACCCCCTGCCACAGGGACATAGGGGGGGGGGGGGAGTTGGATTGCTGGAGAGTTTAGCGGTTAGCAAAAGGTTACAGCATGCGTGTGTTCACGTGTGTGCACGTGTATAAATCCATATTCTGAGGCACTGTAAAATGAAATGTCAACACACCTCTTCAACTGCAGTGTATAAAACATGCAGAGGACGAGATGAATAGGGTTCAGGAATGAGGGAGTAGAGGGGAGAAGCGAGGAGGAGAGGAGCAGAGAGGACGTAGGAGGCACTCGGGGTCACGGGGGTTGAGGTGATAAGTCGCCTGCTGGGGAATTAATAGGGAGCAGATGGCGCTACCTTTACTTAATGCAGGGGTGTGGATACGAGGGGAGAGATTTATCAGTCTGTATGAGAGCGGAGTCTGCCGATGGCTGGCGGGCCGACTCCCCCACCTGAGGAGGATTTAGCACATTCCTGCCTCACTGTGAACCGGGAGGTGTCTGTGGAACGGCAGAAGATCGCTGTCAGAGACGGGGATTTAAAATAGTGAAATGTGTTTTTTTGTTTTTTTTCTTGCATGATGAAATGAGCTGAGAGTGCCTGAAGGTGAAGAGGTTTTCCGTTGTCACTTTGAATACCCAAGGTTCTCTCTTAATGAAAGTACATGAACACCGTTTTTCAGTAAAATGATGCTTATAAAGTGCACATGGTTACCAATTTCAATCCAGTTTTACATCTCTTATGTTATTTTTCTCTTTCTATCATTTCACTTGCCTAAAGTCAGGTTATCTCTGTCTGATATTGATAATTAAACTCTTCCATCCTTCTGAGGGAATCGACTCAAAGTAGTTTCGACAGGATTTCGCAGGTACAATGTGGTGTAAATAATCCGCTCTAACCTCGAAATGCCACCTTCAGAGGAACACAATGTAACTACTACTGCAATATTCAAAGTTAAAATGAAGGCTGTCAATTGATTAAGATATTTAATCGTGAATAATCGCATGATTGTCTATAGTTAAATGCGATTAATCGCAAATTAATCAAATTTTTTATGTGTGCAAAATATACCTTCAAGGGAGATTTAGTATTAAATACTCACTTGCTTTATGCAAATGTATGTTTAATGAATTATTGGAAATCAATAAACAACACAAAGCAATGACAGATATTGTCCAGAAACCCTCACAGGTACTGCATTTAGCATAGAAATATGCTCAAATCATAACATGGCAAACTGCAGCCCAACAGGCAACAACAGCTGTCAGTGTGTCAGTGTGCTGACTTGACTATGACTTGCCCCAAACTGCATGTGATTATCATAAAGTGGGCATGTCTGTAAAGGGGAGACTCGTGGGTACCCATAGAACCCATTTTCATTCACATATCCCTTTGAAAATTGCCATGACAGTTTTTCTTCGCCAAAATTTAGCATCTACCAATGGATTCCTTCGATTTTCTAGTTTCATATGATGCCAGTATCTTCACTCGAGCTTTAAAACTGAGCCCACTACGATCTCTGAAAAATCAATTGTGTTAATGCGTTATAGAAATTAGTGGAGTTAAAACAAAATTTGCTTTAACTTGTGTTAACTTTGACAGCCCTAGTTAAAACGCTGTTGTTGTGAGGATTTTTCAGTTTTATCCCCTTAGTCCATATCTGACCAGAAAATGATTTGTTTGATTAAAATAGTAACATTTTACCCAACTTAAAACAGCCATTTTTGGGCATAAGAAGCTGTATTTTGTGACCCCGTACGACTGACTGTAATGTCTTCCTCAACTTGTCCCAGTTATTTCTATGGATACAGCAAAGGAACCAGCGGGAGCTGAGTGGGCCTATCACTCTTATCACTTTAGTGATAATGGTCGTCGCATAAAAGATGACCCAGTGAACTCCACAAATGCCAGAGTGGCCCAATTAGCCACTATGCATTTCATACAATTTGCAAAGGGCAAGTGTTCCCAAGCTGTAATTATGTACTCACATTGCCCACCTTGGGTGACCTGCCAACCAGTCTTGACGTCCATCCGTTGTAGAGGTCGCCATGACAGCGTTGGCAAAAACACAGAGGAAAGAAATGAGCTTCGGGGTCTATCATTGTGTCTGTAATTGGTCAAGTTGCGCTTGTTACCTAGTAGCGAATACATAATGGATAGTGCTGATTGCACTGCGAGATGGATGGGGAAATGTCACTGTGGGGGATGGATGAGTGGGACGCTGTTGGTTATGTGTAACAGTACGGCCTCTATCATCTGCATCGATTAGTGATGAAATAGAACAAAATGTAATTTTATGATTACTGGAAGAATATGAATGCCTTTTAATTTGCTCCTGGATGCAAGGATCCGCTCTGACCCGGACCATTATGCTGACCACCCTTCATCTTAAAGATGGTGAGCCTACAACATAAATGCAGTTCAGAGTCGCCCCACTGCCACATACTCCCAAACAAGCTTGGAGTTTGCCTGGCCAGAGGCTACTAGCAACATGGCTCCGAGGGTCACTGAGGCTCACAAACCCCTCTGCTATGACAAAGCGGTAAGTTTAGGTGGGAACGATATGCTCCTAAGACAGAAGAACTGTAAATTTAGAAAGTTCAATGAAATTTTGCTCAGGAATTTGAACTACCTTAAAAAACAACCTTCCTTTTAAAGGAGTAATTCAACATTTTTGGAAATGTGTTAGGACTGTAAACAGAGGGGAAATAGCTAGGCTTTGAACAGAGGTTTAAAAATATGCCTATTTACACCTCTAAAGTTCTCTAATTAATTCGATTAGATTGTGGGAGATTTGTGGAACCCGGCCAAGAAATCGTTCCAGCACATAACTCCCCGTAAAACCACATGCCGTTTTTTACATTTCAGTTTCTTGTACAGATTAAACCATAGACTGTATATCACGCCGATGTATGTTCAAGTGTTCATTTTCCACTCAAGTTTAGTTTTAATTACTTTTTCGATGCTATAAAAACGTGTGAGACGTCATGATTGACAGCTGGGATTTAGTTGAGCTGCTCTGAGTGCAGTAGTCATGGCTCCGGAGGCTCTGAAAATGTACGAGAGAGGAGATGTAACTTTAACTTTCCGTAACAGTCTGTGTAGTAGAATGTGTCAATTTGGTCCTAAATGTAGTTATAGAGATATTACGGTTAATTGTTGTGTCTTTCTAGCCAAACGGTTACCGTGGTGCTAACGTAGCAGCTAGGTAGCTCACGCTAGCGAGATGTGGCCGTGCTCGGCTTGTGATTGGCTTGGGCTGGTGTGTGGGCGGGACCTCGATACCGTGGCTCTGGCCCCCCCCGATACAATACATGGATTAAGCAAACAAGATATAATGTTTTAATTAGTGAGTTTTAGCGGCGCCTCTACTGCTGGGTCCATTTTGCTACCTTTGGACACAGCCATGCTAGCTGTTTCTCCCTGCGTCCAGTCTTTACGTGAAGCCAAGCCAACTGGCTGCTGACAGTAGCTTCATATTTAGCGTAAAGACGTGACCGTAATCTCAATCTTCTCATCTCTCGGCAAGAAATCAAATATATTTCCCCAAAATGTTTGAACTGTTCCTTTAATGACCACTTACAACCACTGACCAAACGTCACTGTGGAATCATGTGGGATCACTTATCAAGAGACATCATTGCAGTAGAAGCTGTAACACATTATTTTGTATTATTTTAAGGGAAATGGTCCTTTTAAAAAGTGACAGTCCATTATTATAAACAGTACCTTCGACAATTCAGTGAGATGACCTGTCTTAGCCTATCCCAGGTTCTCCTGGTGCCGAGGTCCAGCAGTGTTCAGGAGATGCTGCTGTGAGGCAGGCCCTCCCTAATGTCTCCATTGCCTGCACCTGACCCCGCTAGCCAGCAGTGGCCAAATTTAGTTTGGAAACGTGCCACCATGGGAGAGCCGACAGACCCATTAATCAGCAGGAGTCTCCCCCCTACTCATCCTGCAGGTCAGAGAAGGAGCAGCACACACACACACACACACACACACACACACACACACATATATAAAGATACACACACCTTCATGTGCAAACACAACGTACAATAACGCACGACGCAGGGACTAAACAAATGATCGCTGAAACTTTAAAAGAACTCTGACAGCAACCCGTTCTCCTTCCCTTTTCCACTACCTATCCTAAATCCTCCATCACCTCCTTTACACACACACACATACACACGCAGACACACACCTGGTCAAGGCCCTCCATCACTCCCAGTCTGATCCGGGCTCATATCCTAGCTCTCTCGGTCTGAGCCAGGTTTTTCCAACAGCCTGGGGCTCCGGTCGTAGGGGTTATCCACACAGCGCTACGCCTGGCTCACACACGCGCACACACAGGACCAACACACACAAACATACACAGTGCACAAACACTCGTCGTGACCCTTAGGAACACAATCACTCAGACACAGAGACCATCTGCAAAATAGGATGGATTGATGTGTTGGATCTGAGCCGGAGAATCCAGTTTTTGGAAGACCTGGATGAATGTGAAGTGGAAAAAAACCGACTTTGAATCCAAAGCCAGGTTGACTGTGACGTTTATTATCATGTCTGAGATGAACTCAAAGTGCTCGGGCCTTTGGGGATACGCAGAGAAATCAGTAAAGATGTCCAACTTTGTCTGCAGAGTTCCTTACATCACCTGTTTTTCGGAGAGTGAAACTGCGGCAGCGTGTTTGAAGCAGCCGCTAATTGACTTGTAATCAGTGTTTACTATCTCGCAATTAACACTCAGAGACAATGAGATCGGGAGGATGTGGCACCAGCAGACGGCATTTATTGGGCAATATCCCCGAGGTGCGGGACGATGCCAGAAAAGTAACCGGAGAGAATGCGTCTGATAACTGGTACGCATTTATATGCAGTGTCACTGGTGCACTTATCCTTTCTAATGTGAAACTCTGCGGGGAGATGAATGGTGGGATTGGGTTAGATTAATGAAGGTTACCAAAGTCCCCAGATGTTTCTGTGGTAATTAGAGGCCTTTGTTTATCAGGAAAACAAGTCACATCAAGAGCAAAGCATTCATTATAATTTTTCATAATCTTAATAATTCAAGTGTAGCTGCTTCATTTTGTTCCCAATTTATCATGCTAATGTTATGAATAAATCTACATAATTTCAACGCTGCCTGTTGGATCGGTAAGCAACAGACTTTGATGGAGCAAAAATATCGAATTTGTGCTTTACGTCTATTGATGTGGGATATGAACACCACATCAATAGGTCAAAGTTTGCTGAGTGGTAACATAATGTAACAACTAGGGCTGTCGAAGTTAACGTGATAATAATACTTTAATGCAAATTTGTCTAAACGCCACTTATTTCTTTAACACATTAATGCAATTTGCGATTTTGAGGATGTAGCGGGCTCAGTTTTAAAGCTAGAGTGAAGATACTGGTATCATATGAAACTAGAAATCCATTGGTACCAACTGTCATACTAACTTGTCATGAAGGAGGCTAAATAACGCTCCAAATTTACACAAAATTTTGGCAAGTAAAAACTGTCATGGCCATTTTCAAAGTTGTCCCTTGACCTCTGACCTCAAGATATGTGATGGAAATGGGTTCTATGGGTACCCACGAGTCTCCCCTTTACAGACATGCCCACTTTATGATAATCACATGCAGTTTGGGGCAAGTCATAGTCAAGTCAGCACACTGACACACTGACAGCTGTTGTTGCCTGTTAGGCTTCTTGAGTTTGCCATGTTATGATCTGAGCATATCTTTTATGCTAAATGCAGTACCTGTGAGGGTTTATGGACAATATTTTTCATTGTTTTGTGTTGTTAATTGATTTCCAATAATAAATATATACATATATTTGCACAAGGCATATTTGCCCACTTCCATGTTGATAAGAGTATTAAATACTTGACAAACATCCATTTAATGTACATTTTGAACAGATAAAAAATGTGCGATTCATTTGTGATTCATTATTTTAATTGATTGACAGCCTTATTAACAACCATTCAAAAAGTGCATTGTTTTATAGCTTTGCCGTCATGCAAATATATTAATAATTCGCTTTTCTCAGCATCCATTCTTGGAACTATTCAGGGATCGTTTCTTTCCTGGTAATTAATCTGCCCGTATCGCAGGCGGGACGTTCAAAGCAGCATTTTAATGTCCACTTGACTGATATTATCACGTTACTAAATTGTTTGCCACCAAATAGCTTCATCCTCACGGAACACTTGGGACCATTGAGAGCTCAGAAGCAGCTGTTTAATTTCAGCCAAAATGATTTAGTTAAAGGTGGATAGCCATTCTGATTTCCACAAGGTCACTTTGGTACAGTTTGTTGTCGGTGTGGGGGCTTGCGGGTTTAGCCGGACACTGCTGGCTGCAATTTTGTCTCGCCCCAATTGCCTTGTCAGAAATCAATCGGAGATCACAACGTGGTTTTGCAGCGGGAGGTCAGTCCTCGCTACAGCGTAAATATTTCATCCCGGACTCACGTCAAGGGGCTTTTAAAGATGTGTGCTGGACCATGCTCCCCTTTTGCTGCCCTCTGAAAGTGACAGGGCTCGCGTTTTAGCCCACTTCCAGGACCAGGTTAAATCAATTAAAATCTATTATTCATATGACAGTGCAGTGACCTCACTGAAAGCCCCTGTAATTTCAGAATAGAAAGGAGAAAAGGAACTGGCAGTGAACTTTGGCTTCTCAAGTTTTCAAGAGAATACAGGGAACAATTGACCTTGTTTTAAAAGACAGGCCTTGAAAATAGAAATGACTGCTTGAAACATGGTGTGTTTCCCCCCCAAGATGCTATTAGCCTTAATATGGGAGATAAATGAATGCAGAGGTGTATGGCGAGGGTTTATGTGATCTGGACCTCGTGTGCATGTGCTGCAGTCGTCCCGTGCTTATTTGCAAGAAAATTGGCTCCACATTTTGGATTGCAGATAAATACAGTCTCTCTTAGACTGGAACATATCATCTTTACCACCATGCTTAAAAATCACCCCCACAAGGTCACTCGTAAGAGCTGTAGTTGTGCTCTCAAGGCAAGCATGGCAAGCCTTCACCTATTGTTCGTCAAAGTGCAACTCTATTCTTCTCATTGTGAGGAAGATTCTCAGTGGTATAGCCACCAAAGACGGCAGCAGGCTGTTTGGTCGGATAATAAGCAGAGAGGAGTCAGAAGGAGAGAAGTCATTAAGACCTGCTCACATATAATCATCCCGACGCTATCACCATCACCATCTCCTTCTCCATCTCTCTATCTCTATTTCTTTTTTCTCTCCCTTTCGGTCTCCTTCTCCCTCTCAGATGAAAGGGTCTTCTCAGGCTGCCTGGCGAATGAAAATGATGGAGGCTGATAAAAAAGAAAGAAGGGAAAAAGATGAAAAGTGGTTTTGAAGTGGTTTGCCACATTAGTTGGCTTCCCCCTACCGACCTTTCAATTTAAGCAAACAATACGTTGACTCGGAGACGTGCCAAGCTTGGGTATTCATGGAGGCGAGAGTGCAGCTCACAGAAAATTGGTAGAAATTAGATGGGTGTACAGAAGGAGCGATACATGGATGGATGGATGGATAGATAGATGGATGGATAGATTGATGGATGAAGTCCTGGCTGAAGTCCTACCTTTTTTTCCGTAACGTGGTGATGTCACCAAGTAACACATTTGCATAATACATCAGATCAGCAATACGTCATTCAAAGTAGCCTCGCATGACCACGCACTCATTTGGTGGAAAACAATCCCGTGTCCCTCATAGACAGTAACAGCGTAAACAGAAGAAGTTGAAACATGTCTCCACACTTCTACTTTAAACAAACCGGTAATAGTAATAACACTATACTCAAGAGTTGCTGTGCAGTTGGTTGCACCAACAATAAATCCTAAAAAAAATATAATAGAGGGGCTTTATGGCTCCAAGCTATAGACCAGACTAGAGTGAGAGGCTGCTGCAGTAATACATTACATCATACATTAACATTATAGCAGCATCAGACTGTCGTCTACAGCTAAATCTCAGCCTGTAGATCAAACAGTTGGTTATTAACATATTGGTTATTTACAGACACTTAGCCTAACATGATTCAATCAAATATGTATAGAAATCTGGATAAGCAATATCCGGCCAGCGTATTGGACGGGATAAGACTGAAGGGACATGACGGCGACCAACCTTAATTTATTAAGGTATCGCGAACGCTCAGGTTCAGATCGCAAAAGATCTCAAAATAATTATTAGACATGTGTATAAAACAAATGTTTTTATAACAAGAGATGAATGCATATGAATTTGTCAAAATTCAAACATATGTCAAATTGCATTGACATCTATGGGATTTTCGGGTTTCTTTGCCCCAAAAGGGGACGTGGCCTTGAGTTTTTGCGAGGTACCTGTATGCGCCGGTCTAATGTATACCATAGCGGCTAATTTGGCACGCCCTCAAACAAAGCTAGTTAGAGCGGAGCTGGAGCAGAGTCCGAAGGGTTTGGTTCGGGGGGCAGGAGCTCAAACAGAGCGTTTCAGCCAGAGGGCGAAAAGAGGTGCAGCAGCACAGCCAGTATGAGAAAAATCAAGCGTTTTTTGAACTTTAAAGCATATAAACATGTTCCAGTAGAAACCCAAAATACAAGTATGAAGCTGAAAAAAAGCACAATAGGTCCTCTTTAAAAAATGTGAACTGACAGCAGCCACTATGTGCATATTGAGCTCTGAGACAGCCGCAGATTCAAGTCAAGGTCCTTCTCTTCACTCACAAAGCCTTTCATGACCAGGCTCTCTCCTCCCTCACCAACCTTCTCCGCCGCCGCTGCACTCCCTCTTTTGACGTTAACCTCCTGTCTGCATCATCCAGCACAAAGCACCGAGAGTGCGCCAATCTGTCTATGAAACTACTCCAATGCTCACCTTTTGAGAACTGCTTTATGTTTGATTTAATGTACTGTGCTACTGTACTTTGTGGATTTTTAGTTCTCAGGATCTTTTTAACTTGTCGTGTAGAGCCGTGGTTCCCAACCTGGGGTCTAGGACCCCCTATAGGGGGGCGCCAAAGATCACAGAGGGTGCACCAGGATTTGTCTGCTCTGAGGTTGTCAAAATTAGATTTACTCATGTATGACTAAAATCATAATAACACACTTTATACAAAAGTATTTTTTTAGCTGAATCCAACGAAATATTCTGCTTCAATACATATTTGTTGGCATTTAGCCTTTCAAAAATAAAATTTTTACTGCGGTAAAAAAACTATTTGCTCTCCCGCTTGTCGCTTAACGGGGCAGCAATCTAACAACACCATAAATTAAATTTTTTAACCACAATAACAAAAACTCTATTTGGGCTCTAACACTAATATAGTAAATGAAGTCTTAACAAAAAAGAAGATCATATTATGTGTTTGCGTTCACTTGGCAAATCCGTCAATACGTCATCACTTTATTTATGTTGACAAAACTCACAAATTATATTCATTAAAGAAAATTGATTTATTCGAAAAAAGACTAAATCATACACTGAATCACTATATTAAAACTGAGGATTTTGATTGAGGATTTAATTTTTACGGTGATGACGTGGGGAGGCTCAGCTTTTCTTAGATATACAAGTAGGGGGGGCTTCAAGGAAAACAGGTTGGAAACCACTGGTGTAAAGCATCCTTGAGTCTCTTGAAAAGCGCTCTATAAATGAAATGTAAATAAATAAAAAAATGCATCATTGTCTGTATGCAGGCATGTACTGCACCTTTAAATACATGCCTTGTTTACAAGAAGGTGCCTCGTTCCCCTCCGGGGCAGCATCAGTAGGCGACTGCTGTAAATGGACTCTCGCTATCGTTTAAGATGGCGTAACGCATCAACCAATCACATTATCCTCTTCCCCCTCATACCCTCTGGCCTCAGCTGGTACCATGGCATTATCAGAGGAGCAAAGCAGCCATTTATACAAACATACTGTATACGCACACACACACACACACACACGTGCACCACCTCCCTCTTATGGCTTCAGGGCCATTCCAGGAATGTCAGAGATGGTTTCACCCTTTGTATCTCTCCTCTTTTCACCAACGCTGAATGATGGTGGCCTGCATGGTTTGAGATTGTCATGGCCCAGAAACCCATTCTGAGTGACTGAAATGTAATAAGGCCATCTAGCCTCTGAGGGTAGAATATGAAGCCGGGTGCAAAATGGTGGTAAAATAGGTTGATGGCTGGTACTGCCAAGATTTTTAAATTGGTATAAACAAGCTGAAAAATACGGCGATAGAATGTAAAAAACGTGAGCGATGAAGACGCTGTATGCTGGACTGGAAAGTCAGATTCATTTAATTTCTAGTAGTAACCTAGTATTGCTTGGCTTGCTCTACTTAAAAGGTACTATCCACTTACTCCAGAAGAGTAAGCATACTGTTTCTATCTAATTGACACTAAGCTCATGGCTTTTACCATGTCAACACTGGATTACCGCTGCCTTTGAGCCCGTGGAGTGGTTGACTTGGCCCACATTCAGGCCTTGTTTTCCTTTCCACTCTGTCGTCCGCTGCTCGCACACATGCAGTCGGACACGCTTGCACGCTCATAGCGCCACATGTGCACACACACACGGAAGCACTCTCTCCATCTCTCTCTCTCTCCGTGTCTCTCTTGCAATCCCCGTCTCTCTCCCTCTTTTCCCTCTCACACACACACATGTTCCAGCATTAGACGAGTGTTCCAAGGCCAATTTCGCCGCCGCTGAAAGTCCCTCTCTCCCAGAAGCCCCTTTGGTTCAGAGGCTAGACCGGCTATGCGATTGGCCGGTCAGAGGCTAGTCTAGTTGGTGATTGGCCAGCAAAGGCCCCTGGTGCACGGTGACAGTAATTAGCACACGCCAACCATTAACAAACACAGATTAGGCATGAACCCGCCGTGGCGTGCTGCCATCGCCGCCGTGTGTGTGGATGTGTGTGCGCGTGAAGAGCGGTATTCCCCCGCGAGTGTCTGAGTAGGTCTCATTTTTACGCTTTGTGTTTGGCTGTGTTCAAGACTTGGCACGTGCGAGTGTGTTTGTTGCTGGTGCTCGCATATGTGTATGCATTCTTTTTCTGCCCGTGCATCCATCCAACCTGTCTGTATTCGCGAGTGTGTCAGTGTGTGTGTGTCAGTGTGCATGTTTGTGTGTGTGTGTTTGTGCTCAGCCTCATTTCCTCTGTGCCTGCTGGTCAATTTTGGCATTTGGAGAGAAAGATGCTGTGCATTCCCCACGGCTCCTCCGCTCCTAGCGCTGAATTAGAGATGGCGCTATGATATGTGGAAATGATTTTTTAAACGCCACCAATCTCTGTTTCCCTCCCTCTCTTCCTTTCTCTCTTTCTCAGCCCCCCACCCCCACTCCTGGGCTGGTGAATCCGCCCTGCTGTGTGCGCTTAATGAAAGATAAGAGGAGTCCTCCACCACTGACACTGAGCCACGGACCCCTCAGAGGACTGCGCTAATCTGCTTGGCCCCTAATGGGGGCCACTTTGTGTCTGCCGAGGATCATTTCATATCAAACAAATTGTGTCCTGTGAAACCCATTACATTTTGGGCCCTTTGGAGATGCTTCGCCCTTAGCTGACACATAGAGGACATCTTCGGCCCGACTTTTGATGCCGTAAATATTTCTTCAGATGGTCTTACATTGGGTGTCTCTTTTTTTTCTATTCAAAGATGGGCTTTGTGCGTCTTTAAAACCTGTCCGCTCTTTTCATTAAACAGAGATCGGGAGGGTGGGGGTTCAGAACGATGAATGAGAGAGAGCCAGCGAGAAGAAAAAAAGAGAGGGATAAGAATGTGTGAAACGGAGGATGGAGGGATAACAGAGGGAGCGATGAAGGGTTAATGAACTCGGACTCTCATTTTACATGTATTCAGTTTCGTAATTTTCTCTCCGCATGCGGTCTCGCAGCATATGCCGTCGACATCAGGAAATTCACATAATGTTTGACACGTGTTTAGAAATGTCTTTATTGACGCGTGATGACGGCCTTGTGATTATGATATGAAAAGGCGCCGGTGACGCAGGGCTCAGAAATCACGCGTTTCCAAAGGCTCGGCGCCGAATGCGAGTTGTTTATTTAAGGTAGAAAATATGGTTAAAGGTGGTGTAAAATAGCCAACGTGAGGAAGGCGTGAAAACACCATCACAGACAACATGTCCCTGATACATCTCCACTCACCCTGCAAGGCACAACTGCCACGGTAAGCAGCAGCAGCTGCAACACATGTATAGTAAATTTCTATTTGTATTGACAATAGTGTAATCTGCTGGGACAGTGTCACCCCTCGTGCAGGTCATCACTCTTAATGTTTACGTTATGTGTCTGCCCATATGCATGTGTGTGTGTGTGTGTGTTTCTGTGCACATTGTCCAGTGTGTGTTTTTTATGCGTGCTTGTGTCTGTATGTGTATGCAGGGGAGAAAACAGGGAGGAGGGGGTGGGGGGAGAAGAAAATGATCCGGGGCCGATACATATGAAACAGGAGGGCTCATACATAAACATAGCTCCAAGGCCCCGGGGCCAGGCAATCTACGAGGCAAATTGCTCACCAGTCAGCCATGGAGGCCGCGCTGTTTACTATGCATGAGGTCTTGTGACATGCTTTAAAGCCGCCCCTAAAACAGGATGACTGGGCCAGTGGTAGCGAGGAGTTGCCTTTTTCTATTGCTGGGGTATTCTTTCCTGTGAAAAATATGTAGTGGGTGGAGAACGGATCATCGTTTTACTCTGCGGAGCTGTTGTGTGGTGGCACAGTAGATGCTGCATGAAAGGCGGAATATGTGAGTTAGGGTATGACCGCCTGTCTGTGTGTCCGAGTGTGACAGACAGTGTGTTTATTTGTGTATATGGAGGGATTTCAATGCTGTTTTATTTGGGGGCATTACTGATTATTGTAAAGACAGACAGGAAATGTCGGGAAGAGAGAGAAGACATGCAAACGTCCCTGGCCAGAATTGAACGGGGGATGTTGCAGTTGCATGGTATGCATCTTAACCATCAGGTCATCATATTCAGTGCCGTTGTTTGTGATGGACAACTTGGAATACCTAATGCAAAGATACAATATCTTTGAGAGTCAATGGTCAGGTTTCCAAATGAAACACAAATTTGAACCACAATTTTCACAAAATCTGCAAAAGAAAATGTGAAGGAACGTGCGTTTCCACCCACTACTGTTGTGCGAATATTAGCAGTTGAGCACATCAAGATAGACAGCGGATGCTGCGATAATTCTCCAGTCGGGGGCAGAAGAAGAGGACACAACGTGATAATTAAAGAGGACCTATTATGCTTATTTTCAGGTGCATACTTGAACATGTTTACATGCTTTAATGTTCTAAAACGTTTTTTTTCTTTCTAATACCGGCTGTGCTACAGCACTTTTTTTCTCACCTTCTGTCTGAAACGCTCTGTTTGAGCTCCTGCCCCCCCCCCCCTCAAAAAAATGCTTTGCTCCACTCTGATTGGTCAGATGGCCCACTGTTATGATTGGTCATCCGAACCAAACTCTTTGGACTCTACTCCAGCTCCGCTCCAACTAGCTTTGGCGGCTAGGCAGGTGTCATGCAAATGTGTTACTTGGTGACATCACCACGTTGCGGAAGAAAAGGCGGGACTTCAGGAGCAGTGTTTCTGTGGAGAGAGAGTAACTCCCTTTGGCCTGGACCTTGGGATTTGTAACTGTGCAGACCTTTTACATTCACAAAAATCTATAGAACACACTAAAAGAAAGGGAAAAAGCACAACGAAAGAATAGGTCCCCTTTAAAAGAACGTGAGTCAAACTTCTAACGATTCATTCAAGGAACCTTTACAGTCTCCTTGTAAGCTTCACACAGATTTCATGCTTTTCTACACTGGAAGCTCAAGTGACAAATAAGTCACATGCTTCATATATATACGTAATGATTCATTCACTAAGTCTGTTTCCATTACACATTTTGTTTTTTATCATCCCACCAACTTCACCTCAGCCAAGCGTTAAAACATTATTGCGGTGTTTGGACTTTTCTTTGTGAATTTTAATTGCTCAAATTGAAAATGCCCACAAAAACAAGTGGATGGGAATGCACTTAATATGTGACATCCTTTCACTACGAGTGTTCTTCCAATTTTTTTGTCATGAGGTAATAGAAATCTGATAAAATAAATGGTTTCTTTTCGGGCTGTCAAAGTTAACGCGATAATAACGCATTAGCGGGCTCAGGTTTAAAGCTAGAGAAAAGATCCTGTCTTCCGATCATATGAAACTAGAAAAACCCAAGAAATTCATTGGTACCAACCATGTCATATTAGCTTATCGGAAGGAGGCTAAATAAGGCTCCAAACTTACACTAAATTTTGGGGGTAGGAAAATTGGCATGGCCGTATTCAAAGGGGTCCCTTGACCTCTGACCTCAAGATATATGAATGAAAATGGGTTCTTGGCTTGAGCTTATTTTTTTAAGGCTAAATGCAGTACCTGTGAGGGTTTCTGGACAATATTTGTAATTTTTTTGTGCTTTTAATTGATTTCCAATTATAAATATATACATACATTTGCATAAAGCAGCATATTTGCCCACTCCCATGTTCCCATTAAATACTTGACAAATCTCCCTTTAAGGTGCATTTTTAACTGATAAAAAAATATTAAATATTTTAATCGATTGACAGCCCTAGTTTCTTTCTAAAGAAGCAGTGCTCTATTTTGGGGAGCAAACAACCAAAAAAAAAACAACCCGAACAACAATATTCAGTATTTCAGAAAATCACACAGAAAATGTATCTCACATGTAAACACCAAACCATAGCATCATTTAGTTCCATGCAAGCAGTGATTTTGTGAGAATGATAGATGTTTTTGGAATGAAACTGAGGCTGAACTTTACACCCACCACTACACAGGACTGAATACAACTGAGCAGGAAGGAATAACATAGCCGAATGGGAAGAGATGTTAACATGTAAACAAGCCGGCGGGACCACAGCTGCTCCAGCCTGCATTTACCAGCCCGGTATCCCAGGGGGAGCCCTCCTCAATTCAATTTCAATCTGCTCGACCCCCAGGGTCCAAGTTCAAGTTCAAAGTCAGGCAGCCGTGGCACCAACAGCAGTATTGCCCACCCACGAGTCCCAGTCCAGAGTGGACTATTCCAACCATAGATGAGATCAGGACAAATCCAATACTAGATCTATTCAAATGTCTTCCCATGTGTGTGTGTGTGTGTGTGTGGAGGGGTAGGGGAGACTACTGTCACATTACAAACACCTTTGCTGCCTCTCTCTCTTTATATCTCTGTCTCTCTCTCAGGCTATAATTATGCTAATAGTATGTATATAGCTGTGGCCTTGGAGGCTTGGGGCGTATTGAAGGCTCCCAGGTCTTTCTCTCCTGTAACAGTATTAGGGTGCTATTGAAAAGCGGACGGCGGGTGAGAAGGGGGTGGGGGGGAGGGCAGGATAGAGAGATAGCGCGGGGTGGCAAATGGGACATGACCACCGTGCTCTCTGTCACGACGCCGCCCATTGTCTGGCCAAAGAAAAGGGCCTCCGCCGCCAGTGGGACAATAATAAAGGAGCAAGAATGGGCTGTGCATATTAAACAACACAACGGACCAACCTGCATGGGTACGATGAAGGGGGAAGAGGAGGGATACAGACAGAGAGAGGCGGGTGTAAAAGGAGTGGGAGGGAGTGGTAGAGAGAAAAGGGTGGATGGTGTGAAAAAAGGCATAAAAAGAGAGAGATAACTGTAAAAACAGAAATGTTGTTTTGTTTCTTTAAAGAGAGATGACACCTGCTAATGTCATAGGTCTACTTCAGCATACAATAGAGTCGTGACGCCACATTCAGGCTAACCTCTGTTCCGCTAGCTTCTGACTCCGTGCAGTCTGTGATGGAGAGTTTCTGTTCCTGGGTACACTTGACCCTCATGTGGGTCCTGGAGATCCTCTGCTCAAAAGACAGACACAACATGTTTTATTCCCTTGATTCTAAATTGCTTTTCCTCATTTATAAGAATTGCATTTAAACATGATTTTGAACTGAAGTCTGTTACAGACAATGACACTTCACCTCAGTTGTAAAACGGGCTTCAATTAATCCAAAGTTAATAGGATTGCATCGATACCGATACCGGATTGGATAGCGGGCCGATACTGTCTTAAATAACTGGATTGGATATCGGTGACAATGGGGCCGATATCCAATCCGAATTCAATTCTATGTTTATATACTATATACATTATATACTGTAATTTTAATTCCTGTTTAAGTTTTGACCAATTTCTTGCTGCATTAAAAATATTTACACTTGAATTGTAATTTCTGTTAATTTTTAAGATTTTTTACCAAGTTGCTGGTGTACGATTTATTATTTTAATAATAAATAACAATTCACTCAATTTAGATCTGTGTATTTATTTGTTACATTTTGTTTTACCAAGTTAGGAATGCAATGTTTAAGTCAAGCCTGGTGTTTTAAAAGAATGATCCTCTTAAAATAATACTCTTGTCAACATGGGAGTGGGCAAATATGATTTCTTTATGCAAATGTCTGTATATATTTATTATTGGAAATCAATTAACAACACTAAACAATGACAGATATTGTCCAGAAACCCTCACAGGTACTGCATTTAGCATAAAACAAAATGCTCAAATCATAACATAGCAAACTGCAGCCCAACAGGCAACAACAGCTGTCAGTGTGTCAGTGTGCTGACTTGACTATGACTTGCCCCAAACTGCATGTGATTATCATAAAGTGGGCATGTCTGTAAAGGGGAGACTCGTGGGTACCCATAGAACCCATTTTCATTCACATATATTGAGGTGTGAGGTCAAGGGACCCCTTTGAAAATGGCCATGCCAGTTTTTCCTCGTCAAAATTTAGCCTAACTTCGTAGCGCTATTTAACGATCTTCTCAACAAGCTAACATAACAAGGTTTGTACCAATGGATTCTTTAGGCTTTTTAGTTTCATATGATACCAGTATCTTTTAGCTTGAAAACTCAGCCCACAACAACCTCTGAAAGACAGAACAGCAGCAAGGCCCACCGCCGGGCCGTCGGCTACCCACACTCACTTCTCATGTCATCTTTCCAACTTTTTACCTGTTGAGCCGTTCGGCCACTCGACCAGGCTCACTATGTCAAGCTGTTGACGTTGAATCCCTGAAAGTTTTATACTTGTGGGAAAGGGTGTTTGTTAAATGCTGCTAAAGACAGAAATATGAAATAAACAAAATAAAAAATGTACCATCCCTTTCTAGACAAATGGAGTTCCACTTTGCATTTTTGCATAATGTGCTTTTCTTTCTTCTGGAGCAGAATCCCAAAGTTGCACTTTTACAGAAGAGATGCTGCACATCAAATCGTCCAACACCTCAGTCATCCAGCACGCAGTGTATGAACCAGCGTCCTGCCTGTGTGTCTCCCCCCCTTCCTCCCTCCCTCCCTCCCTGAGTATGTTGAGAGGTGTCAACAGTAGAGGCGTGGGTGTGGGAGGCTCCACCATGGTTCACGGCTATCGCATGTGCCTCGGCGGCTATGCAGCGTGGCCACCATCTGTCCGCATGTCACACAGTGCGCTGCTCTCTCGCTTCCTCCCTCTCTCCCTCTCTCTGTCTCCCTCTCTCTTTCTGCACACACTCTGCCCTTCTCTCATCCTCCCATCCCTTAATCTTCTATCTCGCTTCCTGTCCTCTTATCATTCCTTCTCATCTTCCGCACGCGTGGTCGCTGCTGCAGCATGAGGCTATCAGTTCATTAAAGAGAGACAGAGATGATACTCTGACCTCGGAGAGCAAGACCAATGAATCCTTTAAACATGGAAAGTCTGCAAACACCTGGCAGGGTTTGTATGACTTCAAATGATTTGTGATGAATGGAAACTTTGACCATGACATTGATGTCTTTTTTTTAATTGATTAAGCAAAGAGAGATGCACAGATAGTGTATGGAATAAGCTGTTGTGAGAAGACACAGCAGCACCTCTCACAGACCAGTGAGTGGCAGTGTGCCACAGTTAGAGTACACCCTCTTCAAGTATTGTGTGGTACATGTATGTAGAAGTGAAGGAGTGAGTGTGTTTGGAGCTGCTTGCTTCTTTTTTAATGTGCTGAATGCATGTGTATTTGAGTGTGTGTGTGTGTGTGTGTGTGTGTGTCCTCAGACAGACAGAGTGAAAGCAGTAGCCAACTAACCATAATATTGTCATTAAGGAATTCAGCAGATTAATAGCCTTAAATACCTGGAAATGTCCTAAGATCTAGTGTCTTTAGCTTGTAATTTCCTCTCCGGGTCCTAAGCACTAAACCCGCTGTGTTGTTCTTGGCATTCCTCGGTCGGACCAGAGAACATCGCACGGACACTGATACCTTCCTCTGGGATCCATTCTCCTCTCCATTTGATGGAAACCAAAAAGAGGGCCTTTGGCCAGGCAGGTCCCATTATGTCTCAATGACAGAGCCCGGGGGTGAAAACCGCTCTGTTCTTTCCTCGGCGCACCTTTGGGTCTCAATGAGGAATGACATATGCCCCGATGAACAGAAGAAAAGGGGTTGATTTGCCTGCCAAATTCAGCTCAAGTTGTTTGTTACCGGTCCGAGAGTATTTTTCTTAGATGTGAGTGATGGGAGCTGCTTTCTCGCTTCCATCGCCCACCAACTTTGTTGGACAGAGTGGGCGACCCTTGGACGTAATCAAATCCTCCTCAGATGTAACACACACATTTTGTTTTATTTCTCTTTTTTTCACTATTTAGTTGTGTTTAGCAATCATCACAATAGCCGTCGGCGATAATGATCCCAGAGTCCAGAGCCCTCTTTGCTCCCTGTCACATTCCCACCTCATGACCTCATGACTGGATGTATGCATTAAACAGATGTGGCTGGCTACGAGGGGCCTGAAACAGGATAGGACAGCCTATAGCCTCTAGGCTGGTCTTCTCTGGCCTTGAAGCCAGGGGCCTCTGGGTCCAGAGGACAGGATAAACAGGATAGATGTGTGTGTGTGTGTGTGTGTGTGTGTGTGTGTGCGTGTGTGCGTGAAAGAGAGACAGAAAAAACCCTTTCCCACATGCAACCCATAAATGTTCAGGCAGTTTTGTATGTCAGCGTCATGTGAGAACAGTGAGTCCATTTTCAGTGCGAGATGCTCTGACAATTTGCTAACTCAGGGATAAAAAAGACACACCAAAGGTTATCATTTTGTTGTGTGAAATATTTACACACTGCAAATAAAAAAAAAGCCACAGGAACTTCAGCCCATTTATTACGGATAGCATACCTGTATACTTGATATTACTTCAGAATATTTTACAATCATGTACCACAGATTTTGTGGACATTGAAGTGTATTATTCTTACCTTCAAATCGGGATTCCCATTCACACTCCAATCACACATGAAAATCAACTTGCAGGGACTACTTTTAGATTGGGGATCCACATCAAACAGGATCATGCTTTCAGAGTGGAAGTGCAGCTGATAAGATAGAAAAGTGCTGATGAGTGCATTTTACTTTACGTAGGTTTGCTGTGAGAAGATCAAACTCGGAAGACAATATGAACCTTGTGAAACTGGACTTGTTGGTAGCTTTTTAGCCTTAAAGGGATAGTTTGGGTGTTTTGAAGTGGTGTTGTATGAGGTACTTATCCATAGTCAGTGTATTACCTACAGTAGATGACGGTCGGCACGCCCCCAGTTTGGAGAAACAGACATGAGTTACCGCACGAGAGCAAAGCAATGTACTGCTGTGGACGGGGCCGACAGCAAAATGTATTTTAGCCACCTAAAAGAAAGGCCCACCTAGATAAATTAACAAAAAAAAAAGTAATTCTAACCAACTGCAACTCAAATTTAAGGTTTGTGCTTTCATCATTGTCACCATGCATGTTTTTGAACACAAAATACAAAAATGTATTACGTGGATACAGCCTCAATGCACATTTATCCCACATTTGAGACCGTAAACGACAAAAACCTACTTTACCTGATTAACTTAACGCGGCATTATTGAGAGGTTCGGTATGTAAAAAAAAACAGTGAAAAAGAGACTGTTAATATAAGATGCGGTTCTAAGAAAAACACGTAATATGTTGATGACAACAGATCAGAGCTACGACGCTAAAAGTCCAACAACAGCTTCGATGGTACCAGTGATGAATTTTGTTTGCGATAGCTGCTCCCCTGGAGAGAGGGCCAATGCGGCGCATCACTCATGCATCTGCAGAGGGATTTACCCACTTGCAGTCATTGTCCTCTGTGCCTCCTTTAATAGACACATTGTTCCACCGAGTCAAATAAAAGCAGTAAACATAATCAGCAGCAGAAGATGGATAATGTGGCACAATGAGTGTAGAGCAGCCACACACTGCGCCCCCGCTGCAGCAAGTTGTGCTGCCGCGCTAGCAAGGAGCGCCGCCATTAGTGAGACTGTCACCGACCCAGGCGGTACGCTCTAACTAGCCCACAGCCTCAGACCCATCTATTCTCAATATGCCACATTTTTATTCATTTTTTTCCCCAAAACCTGACACGCAATCTGATGATGAACCAGCCCCATTATTTTTTTGTACGCTAGCAGGAAGAGATAGATCCCCGAACGCGGTGCATTCATAGAACCAACATTATCCCTCTATGTCAGAGGTGGGTAATATCCTGGCGGTGTGGGAGTCCAGAGGTGCATACAGAATGATGTCATTAATCCTCCAAGGCAATCTCTCTCTCTCTCTCTCTCTCTCTCTCTCTCTCTCTCTCTACCTCCCTCTCTCTCCTTCTACAACTGGCAATGGCGAAAACAGAGACGCATTTGCATGCTGCATATGTTGCCAGGTGGCTCTGTGGGCTGCGGGTACAAATTAGATTTCCTGACAACAAGGTGTAAGAAAGGGGAGAATAGTGGGAGCAAGCAGTTTGGTTGCTTTCTGTCCTTTGCTTTGTTTCTTTTTTGTTGTGCTTGTCTGTCGTTGTTGTGCAGTAAAATCATAAATTACCACATAGTGTCCTCTCTGGAAAAATAACACCAACACTGGTCATTTGTTAAAACATCTTTTGGTACAAAAGAAGTAGGTATAGTGCAGCAAAACCAGCAGAGGTGAGGTCGTAGTGGGTGGATGGGTGGACGTTTGACTTTGAGACCAAAAAGCAGGTGGTTATTCTCCTAGTGGTCACCAATGTTTTCCTTTAATGAGCTGTTTTTTTTCTTCTTTCTACGGGGCGTTACGTATCACATGTGGTCCAGACAGGAGAAAAATACTCAGGTCACATTTTCACTAAATGGTGACCTATTGATCGGATCAATGTGGCTATCTAAAATGAGGGGCCCCACACACACACACACACATACATTCCTATATTACCAAGAGTGGACTATTATGCTACTCCAACAAAGTGGGGACTTCTGTTTCTTGTCTTTTAAAAAAACAAAAATAGAATAGAAAATTTACTTTTTAAGATCTTTCCCCAGAAGATTCCTGCAAATGTGCTTTTCATTTTTTTATTTTTTTAAAGAAATTGCCAATAGGGGTCTTTCATCCTTGAGCGATGTCTATCTATCAGTAGGGGTGGGATTCACGTATGTATCATGATTTTTAAATAGATTTTTTAGTGACAGAATCGATATATTTAGCTGCATGCTAACTCTTGTCATGGACTGGGAACATTATCATATTGCTACAACTGTAGAGCACCCATATACTGACATTTATGCTATTGTCAATTTAGATATTTTCCAAAGTAAAAGTCCCTAGAATTGTATAATTCAACTTTTTCCCATGGTCTAGTGTTCAAAAAGTTAACAAAAATCGTAATATCGTATCGTAATACTTAAAAATTGCGATACATATCAAATCGGCACACAAGTATCGAATCGGGAGATAGGTGTATCGTCCCAGCCCTACCTATCAGAGAGGGGACATCCATATACACACACACACACACACACACACACACACACACACACACACACACACACACACACACACACACACACACACATACACACACACACACAGACAATCCGAGGCCTTCACCTTGACACTGGGTGAAGATGGGGGTCTGAATGGGGGCTTAAACTCTTCAGACTGGACTTGAAAGCTGAGAGCTATGCGTCTGGCCGGTTTCTACCCAAAGGGGGTAGTGTCATTGTCTGTGTCAGACACTCTGTAACTATAGCCTGGAGGCTCCAAAATGGCTTTACCCACATTGTTTACCGCCACTTCCTAAACAGAGGACAGGAAGGAGCGTCTATAGGCCGAGGATGACATTAACATTCCTCATATTCTTCGTGTGGCCGAGGCCTCGATCTCTCGGGAGACAAAGAGAAGGGGCATCAAAGCGAAGACGGTGTTCATTTGAGTGTGTCGGCAGCGCCTCGGTCTTGTGTTGTCCACCGGTGTCGAGAAGCGGAGCCTCCTGCCTCGTTTCCCCCAAATTCAACATTCCACCATCATTGATCCGTCTCTTCAATTAACGGCCAGGTTTGTCCCCAATCAATTCCTATCTCCCTCTCGATCTGTCTATCTCTCTCTCTCTCTCTGCCTTCCCCTTTCTTCATTTTTCACATTACCCACTCATGTCCCCCGTTGCCCCCCTCCCCAACTCCCTCACACGCTCCTACCTCACACCCTAAGGTCTCGGGGGTCACTCCCTGCAAGGTGATTCGTAAACAGCAGCTTGCAGAGAAATCAATACTTTATCAACAAGCCACAACGGGCTTTTGCACTTATCCTATATGATCTTTGTGGTAAAGGCCCCCGAGCATCCATCTCCTCTTCTGGCTCGCTCCCTAAGCTCTGTTGCTAAGACAATCAGAAGAAAAGGAGAGGGGGATGAAGAGAGGAGGAGGGGCCAGAGGAGGGAAGGAGAGAGGCAAAGGGAGAGGGGATTGTGCGAGGGTCTGGAGGCTCGCTGTTAGAGGAGGGATTTGCTGCTCCGCTGCTTTTAGCTTGATCTGCATCTGATTAAGGAGAGAGGGCAGAGTGTTGTCCTTCACCCCCGCGCTCCCCTGTCCCACCATTATGTACCCTGGCACCGAGATCCATCATCCACCTACCACAGGCCTGGCTGCCATAGCCTGGGGACTTATTAGACCGGCCCTGCTCCGCTCCAACACAGCCCCACTCTGCATACCACGCAGGGTGAAAAGCCTCTGCTGCCATAACATGTTGTATATTTACCATGCATCCCAACGACTCGGATGAAGTCGAAAGAATACATACATAAAAGTACATACCATGCATGCATCGGAGTATTAACCTTGATGTTCTGTGTGGGGTCCTTCAGAGCCTGGGCCCTCTTTAACCACATCAAAACATACTTAACATTGTTTTATCACCTTGGTGCTTCATGACTTTTCGTACTTTTATGAGAATTGTGTATAAATAGTTTACAGTTGTGTATAGATTGATAAGTGCACCTGCAAATTGGCACTTTCTGGCACAATGTGCCTTTGTGGCGTTGGATATTGTTGGCCAGCTACTGCACAGTACAGATTGGCCACGGCCATTATTCCGTGTGTATTTCAACTCTTTATACCATTATCATATCTGTATTTTCAGATTGCTTTTATGTGTGTAAATTAGGCTTGCCACGGTGGTCAGTGTTATCAATACATAGTCAGATGATGGACGCTACAATCTGAAAGTGAAAGTGTCTGCTCCGTACAGAGTCTCAGCTCAGAGTAGCAGGGTCAGATTTCACACACACAGGACGAGAGACAGTTGACAGACAAGACGATGGCGGAGGTTTTGGGGTCAAAGGGAAAAGCAAAAGCACCTATTTGGCAATACTTCGGATTTAAACACAATGCTATAAGGGAACCACAAAGTTAATGAGGTAATCGCCATGCAGAGGAACAGAATGGTTACAGCCCGTGTGCGCGGCGGACATAGTTCACATATGTCTTCATGATATATATGACTGGAGTGTGTTCACTGGTCAACATGCTTCACACTGTCGTTATAGAGCCAATAGAGAGAGACCGCCACTGTTAAAAGACTTTCTTTATTTTCTGACACTCAAGTTACGGAAAAAAAAAAAGATCAAGGTGAGCTCTACATATATTGAGCGCCGTCTTTTCTTGTAAAATGTCCGGTGTAATCGGTAACACCGGTGATGTCACAAGTTTATTAACCGGTGAGAACATTTCCTCACCGTCGAATCCATAATGTAAACTAATTTTTTGTTTATGTGTTATACATCGCCTCAATTTGCCCCTTGTTTCAGAGAGAGAGCGTTCCTATTGGCTAAAAATGCAGATGCATGTGCACGTCCCTTTATATGGTGAAGGCCTGATTCAACGGTGGAACATCCTACAGGAAGAGTTGCTATTCCAGCATTGGCAACAACTGCCTGAACTGCAAAGCAACCCAAAAAAGCAAGACAGACTTTTCAAAAAGAGTCAGACAATATCAGCAAAGCGTTTCAGAGATGGAGAGAAAATGTTGCTAATAGTTATATAAACTGCCTCCCCAGCTTTAAATAATAATAAAACAAAGCCGATGTTGAAAACACTTCGGTTAAAAAAATGTAATGCGTTCAAATAGGCAGAGGTCATCCACTATGAGATGTGTAAAATATTGCAAGATCTAAAAGGGGATATATACTGTGATGAAACAGTGTAGCATAATTTAGTGATTATATTGGACGGGGGCATGTCAGTGCCGCTCAAACTACCATTTCAGAGCAAATCAGAGGCTGTGAACCTTTCCTCAATTATTTTATGTTTGTAAGAACGGACTATGTCCTTCACCCACACACTTTCGTAAAGGTTAAATTATTAATTCAAACTTAAAAAAAAATAAAAATGGAAAACTTGTCTCTCTCAAATGTATTGATTCATTGCTTTTTTTCTAAGAGCATCAAAATGTTGATAATTTAGGCCTGCATTCAGCTCTAAATCACAAGGTTGTGGAGGGTAGTCTCCGTTCTCTGTGCTGTCTCGCTCCCAGCAGCTCTTGTCCAATAAGCCTGCGTCAAACCCGTCAGACTGAGAGTGAAAAGTGGAGGAGCTCGGCATGTGCAAACATCAATCCTAAATTTCCAGCCTCAATACCATCATGACCTTGGTTTGGAATGACATCTATTTGCTGGCTGGCTGCACACATCTCTTTGCAAATTGTATGGGCCAGGCTAATTTGTTTTTATGCACGTTTAGTCAAGAATGTGATGCCACGTTAGCTTTCGGGAGCACTGCCAATGTGGTGCGGGGTTTTCCGAGTGACAGACAGAAAAGGGGGTGATTGAGGATGATTGTTCTGCCGGTTGTGTTGATATATGAAAAGAAAGACCCACTGAACGCATCCTGGAATGGGTTCACGGCAGACAGGAGTCCTTCTGGGACCACCTAAAGCTGAATATCATCATCTGCGCACGGAAATAAACAATGACCTTTAAAGCTGAAATCCTACAGTGAAGACAGGTGCTGGGAGGTAGCTTAACAAATCTTAAAGTAGAGAACACTCCACCGTGTCATAAAAAAAGCCTTCTAAAACATTTTTAAGCATAAATCATTCCGAGCAAAGAAAATTTATGGACAATAAATGTGCATTAAAAAGAACGAAACGCATCAAGCCTGTCTGCAGTGCGCTCCTTTGACCTGCCAGCAAAACAATCGCCGTGCCCTCGCTAAACTGAAATGTAAACACAGTTCATGCAGGAAAATATTTGCCTTCCTCGTAGCTGAATTGACCTCTCGGCTCTACACAGTCAAGCTGTTGTTTCATTATCTCTTCAGCGCAAAACTGAGTCTCGGATTCTGCTACCTTCACACACGGCCGCCTCATTACCATCATCACTTCTTCAAAGCGAGGCCTGTACGTACAGAGCAATCAACACAATGAGTTTTCATTCACAGGAAGACATAATGAAACCCTACACATGACCTGACTTCACAGCAGATTGATAATGTACAGTACACCGAGAGCGAGATAAGACTTTATCACACACACACACACACACACACACACACACACACATGTGCCGTATACACTATATCCCCCTCGCCCCCACATGCCCTCCCCTGACCAGGGCGCAGTTCACGGCGGCTGACAAGAAGCCGTCTTCATATTACGTGACAGAAATAGTCCCTGCGGCCCTCACACATACATTCTGCAGGGCGCTAGGACAGGCATTCAAGTAAATGCTGTCCATAACCTGAGATGTGTTCTTTTCCAAATGCCCTGCACATACTGTACGCACATTGGGCAACGCAGGCAGTTTAGGTGAAAAGGGTCACTCACAGATATGGACCTGTGCACACACACACACACACACACACACACACAAGCCTAAAGATAAATGTACTTACACTAGCACACACTGCAACACACACTTCTGTACTGTACTCTGAGGATCAACGTGTCTGCAAAGGTTACAGTCCACAGACATAGTTCACATATGTCTTTATGATATATATGACTGGAGTGTTTTCACTGGTCAACATGCTTCACACTGTCGTTATAGAGCCGTTAGAAAGAGACCCCCACTGTTAAAAGACTTTCTTTATTCTCTGACACTCAAGTTACAGAAAAAACTTAAAGGGTCAGTTCACCCAAATCACAAAGTCTTATTTTATCACTTATTTCGAGTGGTGGAGGGTGAAAGTTTTGTTTCTTCTGCTGATGGCATTGAAAAGCAGCCCGGTCGCATTAAATGGTGTATGAATGACACGCTAAAGGACTGGTGTGTAACAATTAGGGGGATCCATTGGCAGAAATGGACTATAATATTAATAAATGTGTTTTCTTTAGTGCATAATCACCTAAAAATAAGAATTGTTGTGTTTTTGTTACCTTAGAATGAGCTGTTTAAATCTACATAGGGAGCGGGTCCCCTCTCTACGGAGTCCGCCATGTTTCTACAGTGGTTCAGAACAGACAAATCAGACACTGTTAACTTTTCCTGCTTGCGACTGAGTCAATAACGGTACTCGCTCCTGCAGTCTCTCTCTCTTGCTTCACCACTCACTTCCCACGTACACACACTAGGGCTGCACGATTATTTTGATCAATATTGAGGTCACGATTATTCATTGACTTTAGAGACAACATATTTTTATTACACTTTCACATAAATAAACAGAGCGCTGTTTTCACTTCCATGTAGTGCTACATTCCTGCTAATGTACAAATTAGGGCTGCACGATGTTGGTAAAAACTGATATTGCAATATTTTTTTTCTGCTTTATCTATTGCAATATGAAATAATACAGAAATATTCACCCTACCCCTTTGTTAGCTACATTTTAAAGTTAAATGCTTCAATCTGGGTCATCTCAAGAGCAAAATTAGCAACAAAGAGTTAGATAAGCAATTTTATGCTCTCAATTTAATCATAATTGGTTATATAGATAATATCTATACCCAAAAGTGAAGCCAAAGCATCTCGATCACCGGCTGGTGGCTGGCTGTTTAGGAAGCGCTTGATTTGATATGCAGCGGAGTTTTCTTTGAGCAGAATGCACATTTTAAACGTCAATATTGCAGGTAATCATGCGCCAAAATAGTGATCGCGATTAATATTCAATTAATTGTGCAACCCTAACACACACACACTCTAACGGCCAGGACACACTGCCCGCATGAGCAGTGTATGACGGCTGCCTCTCTGAACTGCTGCGTATCTCACGCATGTGGTGTCCACACTGGCAGAGTTTCTGCTACTGTTCTGCTGTTGCCAGCTCTGTCTTTCTACATAGAGTTTGCCTTTCAAAATGGTAATTTCATTTCATTAGAAATGTCTTTTATATTTGTTTTGGACAGAAAAAGGTTAAGAAGCATGTGCTCATTTGTAAATATTTCAGAATAAAATCCTTGTGTTGACAAATGAAGGAATTCTGTTCACAGAAAAAAACGCTTCAGGGCTTTTATTTTGAAACAGAAGCAGGAAGTGTTGATTTAAAAATAAATCTTTACATCACTTCATGTCTGTGATATATTCTACAAATCTAGACATTGAAACTGTAGTAATGTAGCTGGTATGATGTCAATATACACTCAAAAGAACATTTTGACCGTTGCTGTGAACCGCGCGCGGCTCGCAATTAAAATAGGCGAGACCTCGAATCTCTAGATGAGATGCGCCTGAGCCACACTGCTTACGCGTGTGGCTGCTCTTACCTGTTAACATGGACGCCGAAATAAAATTGAAAACAGGTTCCGCAGCCGCCACACGCTGCTGACGTTCCAACAACTGGCTCTAGAGAGGGCCATTCGGGTTGCCCACCATAGCAATCCTACACGCTTGGCACACGGGAGAGGTTGTAATCTGCAACCTCACCACTAGATACCACCAGCTCCTACACACTAATCCTTTAAAGGGATTTCCAGACGGGGTGCGATACTTCACCTGCATACTCGCTTGTATCCGTGGGGTCTGACTGCTGTTTCACTGCTTTTAAAAGTTGGAATTCCCCCAAAACAGGCTGCAAAACAGTGAAAACATATTATAGTGGACTTGAGATGGTTAGAGGGGAAAAACGCTGCTGGCTTGTCAAGCAAAAAAGTTAAACCTGGCTGACTTTTACTGCAACACCACATCATCCAGTTGACACACAGCGCTGGCGTATGTGCAAGAGCACTTTTCTGTTAAAATGCCTTTTGTTATGACTGGCATAATTCTACTGTTTTCATTGTGATCGTTGGGATAGAGGTCACTGAAATTTAAAACTCTGTCTCGTAGTAACATGAACTGCTCTGCAGCGTTTTGGCATCTGACAAGTCTTCTAACTCATGTACTCAAAGTGGACTTCCTGGATCATATTTCACCGTCTTAGCGGTACCTGTAGCAACAACACACCCGATTCAGTGCTATTTTTTGTCTCAACGTCAGCCAACTCTGACTACTCATTCTCGCTCCTGCACACGACTGCATCGCACCACCACAGTCCAGCTTTGATCTTGAATGTGGACTGCCACTTCCCGCAACACAATGAAATTTGGTAATATCCGGTTAGGATTGGTTGAGCATTGAGTAGTCCACTTGAATGAGTCCTAACTCGCATCCGTTTGTCCTTGTGTATGAGAATCCAACGTGCTCTCAGGTCCACGGATAATAGATGTCCTTTCATGCACGGGAGGCCTCATAGCCACACGCTGGCCTCGCACCCTTCGGCTGCCCAAGGCTACTCCTCCTCGCCCACATCAAGTGAAACGTTCGACCAACATTTTGATTGAAACTGGAATGAAGAGATACAAGAGCATGCGTGATATTGCTTCGGGTGTGGAGTGCAGCTCCGACTGCAATCTCGCAGACGGAGTGGTATCAGAAATATCAGGTGTGCTTGTATAGCCGGAGGTTATTCCACGGGATTAGAAACCAGCATTATCTCTCGGCAGCTTGAATGTGAAAATAGACCATGCTCGGTTTAAGTGTGTGCCAGTCAAAGCACACTCAGGCATGCCATCCAGGGAACTATCAAAGACATCATTTAGTATTCCAGGAGTCTTATGCAAACCATGCATAAATATATATGATTCACTGCTTCGCCTAAATCAATACCACTGATGAAATCAGTTACACAGGTTACATATTTCACAGGTTTTGGGAGATGCAGAGATACAATGTGTTTGAGATTGAGGGAAAAAAACACGTTCGCCCTGGTAAACAGCAGGTGACCTAACTGCTGAAGCTGCAGGGCTGATTTACACACGAGCACGAGTAAAAAGCTGTTTCTTCACTGAGGATTAGGAACAGGACCACCTACAGAGTTACCTGTGTGCGGGGCTCATATGGAGAGGACAAATGGAGTCCATATGTTTACCCAAGGACTTCTTTTTGTATGGGTTCAAAAGTCATTTCTGTATCCAAAATCAACAGCGAAGAATATGCACTCCTTTTCTTCTCTGCCTTTCTCTCACAACAGCCCAGTCTCACAGCAGCTTGTGAAATAGTCACAAAATTTAATGTATTCGGAAATTTGTGTACATGGACATGAATTTGGAATTTTTTCTTGATGAAATCAATTTAAATTTCAGCATGCAATCAATTTTTATCTAATCCACGTAACTGTGAACCGGGAAGTATAACGAGCAGCAAAGGGAAGAGGTCGGGGTGGATGGTTGGGTCAAAAACCACCGGACTTTCGCACAGGTGACCAGTGTTTGTGTCCCGCATGAAACCGTGAAACCACAAGTCAAAGTTGATTTATTTGTCACGTAACTTCCGTACTTAAGTTACACCACTTCCAGTGTTATTTTAAACCAAACTGCGATCATTTCCTAAACCTAACTAAGTAGTTTTGTTGCCTAAACCCAACCAAGTCCATCTTATATTAAGCCTTACTAAGTACTTTTGTTGCCTAAACCTAACCAAGTCGATCTTTTCCTAAACCTAACTAAGTAGTTTATTTTGAAAAGATGAGAACGGAATTTGACACGTGAAAACGCACAAAAATACATTGTTGAAAGTCGTGCTGAAAAAGTAAATTTGTGTCTACAGTATGTACACGAATCAAACAGATTACATTTAGTGATTTCATGAACTGCTGTGAGACTGTGTTGCTAACAACGCACCATTTTCCCATCTTATCTTCCCCTTCATCTGTTCCTCCTGATTTCTGTCGCTCTGTCCCCTGATTTTACCTTCCATCTTGACGTCTCTCAGGCTGTCACTGATTCATGCTCACCCCCCCACGACCCACATCTCCTCCGTCCCTCCATCCGTCACTCCGCTGTCCCGAGGCGAGCAGGGCAGGAGCCGGGCTGACTGTACAAGAGGTCTTGGAAGGGTGACCACTCCCTGCTGTCTGCTCGGCTCGTGTTTTGTTTGATGACATGACTGTCCATTTAAAAGGCAAATTGGTTCTGTGTGTGCATGCGATCTGCCTTTTATGATGTTTGTGCAGATCATTGGAATTCATAAGGAGACATTAGTGAGCATTATAGGCCTAAGGTCTGAACGTACGGTATTATTACAATGACTTTTCCACTGGTTCCTCACTTCTTTTTCCAAATGTCTCACTAGCTGGCCAGATAAAACAGGAAAAATATTTAACACCCATATTTTTTTGCTTCTATTCTACATGTGAGGGCCTTTTTGGCGGCAGTGTCCCAAGAAGGTCATCCACATATAAAACTAAGCAGCTCAGTGACTGATGTGGCACTGCAAGGTAGCTGACAACACACACGCAGGAGCACGGATGCCTATACAGGAGTGACTCTCCTTTGTATGGGAGGCCTTCAAGTGACAATGCACTTACTGGTGTTAAATTGATCATTTGGCTTTTGTACTGTATCTACAGCTGTTTGGAAACTACCATCAGAAAAATATTTGATACCTTTGCAACCATGTATCTAAGTTCATCCAGATGGTTTTATAGGGTTTCATCAGCCAAACACTTGAAGAACAGGACACGATAGAAAAACAGAAAAATCCCTTGAATATAAAGTTTTAATGAATTACAACAAAAAGTATCTGGAAAAATAACAAACATATGGTCTTTGCACTACTATACATCAAGCAACAGATGTTAGTAGCAAGTAGTTGCATGTTATCATTAGCATTGGTTGCTTTGCTATTAGCCAGCTACAGCAGCTACCATAGACTGTATGACATAGTCACCGTGATGTCAACCATTGATTTGTGGACTGCCGTTTTGAAGCCTCGAGTTCGGCATTTTGGCCGTCGCCATCATGCTTTTTCGCAACCAGAAGTGACATGAGATGGTGGAGCTAAGAATCGAAGAACCAAACGCCGTATGAGGCATTTTTGGGCGAACCAAAATGTTGTAATTAACTTTCATGAACTGAAAACGCACTGTGAAAGGGTTAAAGTTGTAAGATGAAAACACGGAAAACTCCCAGACCAGACAACGCCGTGGTAGCAACCTGTCAATCACAAGGTAATCATGCCCTAAAGCTTACCCTGCTTTATGGTCTATTTGACTCTAAATGAGACCATAATTTTTATTAAATGAACATCATGCTGTATTGAATAAGGCACTGTAATTTGTGTATGTCCCACAAAGTCAATTTGTGTGTAATTCAGGTAATCGTGAACCAGGAAATATAGGAGGTGGGGTGGATGGGACGGTCAAAAAATACTGGACTTTCGCCCAGAAGACCAGCCTTCGTGTGTGAAACCAGAAGTCAATGTTGATGTATTTGTCACGTAACTTCCGTACTTAAGTAACGGCAGTTATTTTAAGCCAAACGATCTTTTCCCTAAACCTAACTTAGTAGTTTTATTGCCTAAACCTAAGTAAGTTGTTTCCTGTGAAGACGGAAGTTTATTTTGAAAAGACTGAATGCATGTAACAAACGAAAATTGACACGTGTTACTGGACATTTCGTAGGAAAACGAACGAAAAAGGAGGAAAAACTTTTTTCCGTAAAATATCATATAAACCGTTGTATGAGACTACGTTCAACCAAGAGCTTTGAATTGCCTAAACAACCATAAAAACATAATTCATGGTTTAGATGTAATGAGCAGATATAGGGAAAGTGTCAGTTTTGCAGATATGCTCAGTATGAACATTTTGCCGCTGTTGATACGTTCCATTATAGTGTTTCATTCATTTTGTTTCTTCCAAAACACATTTGCTGTAGAAATGTAGCTGCATATGAACATCACTTTTATCAGACAGAGTTGATTTGAAGTCAAGCGCACAAAATCCCAATAGGATGCGTGCTGTGTTTGCACATGAAGTTGGCTGCATTACTCTACAGAGTGTTTGCTATTCAGCGTGAGATGTTTGCAGTGAGGCAACTTTTACAAACGTTTTCTACACACACATGAACCAGTTGTTGGGTCAATATAAAACATCAGAGGGTTAATTTCAAAACACATCCGTCACAGCATTTTTTGGACAGAATAGGAAAGACCTGAGGATACATTGTGAATCTGCAAACTGCTCTAAATAATAAATACATACATAAATATTCGCATTAACAAATAGCATGTGTAGATCATAGCCGGCTGCTATAGTAAAACACAGGTGGACGATTTAATTGCTTCTCTGCGCGTGTTGCTTCATGCATATGTTGGCTCGTCTGTGTGTCCATTTGTATTTTAGCCACTGCTGGACACAGCCATGCATGGACTTACACTCATCCCTCTATTCTCCATCAACTACAATCACACACACACACGCACACACACACACACACACACACATGCATATATCTAGGTCAAGGCAGCCAGGGGTAATGGGAAAAGCCTGAGGCGTATCTGCCAGCCAAATGATCTTATGAAATGATTAAAGAGTGGTTTCTCTCACTGAAGGCGCGGATAAAACAAGACTAGTGGTGCACATGCAGGTTTATGTATATGTGTCCGTGTGCATGCGTTTGTGCGTGCGAGCGGGGCTAATCCAGGCTCAACAGTATCCACCCAAAGGTTCCCTGAGAAGAAGCAGTTAAGAGGCAGTTTGAGGCGGCATGGTGGTGTAGTGGTTGGAGAGAAGATCTTTCAATTGAAAAAGAAAAAAAATAGGTTAAAACACCATATGACTGTTATACTGAAGTCCTTCAGCAAGACAAGAAGCCAAACCACCTCTAGGAGTGCTGTTCTGTACTCTACCTTATACCCTGCACCCCTATATCACTTTCACCATCTACCACTGTACTGTGGAAGGTAGTATTCATGACATGTAGTGACAATGACATGTTTAATACAGATTTTGATGCACATTATATAGGCCAGCCTTAGCCTAAGGGGGGCAGTCTCTCTGCATGCTTTTGAACTCACACAGGGAAAAAGGGAAAGCCGCTTTATAAGAGAGGGTCTGTAATGAAAGAGTGCTGAGGTATGAAGACTAGAAGTGGAAGTGGAGATGATGACATTTTAACTTAAGGCATGGACTCTTATGGCAACAACAGAGACATGTGAAATAGTTCACAATAATCTCAAGTGCTCCCTTCGCTGATTTGTTCGCTTTGTCTGAGAGAAAAGACATTTAATGTCATTCAGATGTTGCACCGGAAGCATTTAAGCGCTGGTTTACCCAAATTACCGAAAAAAAATGCGTGCCTCACGCATCCAGCCATGCAGAAGCTGTATTTTTGCTTTTATCTTTTCAGTTTTGCTAGATCTGCTTCCAACCAAATAATTAAATTAGGGCTGTCAATCGATACAAATATTTAATCGTGATTAATCGCAAATTGATCACAAATTTTTTATTCAAAATGTACCTTAAAGGGAGATTTGTCAAGTATTTAATACTCTTATCAACATGGGATTGGGCAAATATGCTGCTTTATGCAAATGTATGTATATATTTATCACTGGAAATCAATTAACAACACAAAAAAATGACAATATTGTCCAGAAACCCTCACAGGTACTGCATTTAGCATAAAAAATCTGCTCAAATCATAACATGGACAACTGCAGCCCAACAGGCAGCAACAGCTGTCAGTGTGTCAGTGTGCTGACTTGACTATGACTTGCCCCAAACTGCATGTGATCATCATAAAGTGGGCATGTCTGTAAAGGGGAGAATCGTGGGTACCCATAGAACCCATTTTCATTCACATATCTTGAGGTCAGAGGTCAAGGGAACCATTTGAAAATGGCCATGCCAGTTTTTCCTCGCCTAAACTTTTGCACGAGTTTGGAGCGTTATTTAACCTCTTTCCTCTGTGGGCAGCTGTGGCTCAGAGGTAGAACAGGTCGTCTGATCCCCGGCTCCTCTGGTCACATGTCAAAATGTCCTTGAGCAAGATACTGAACCCCAGATTCCTCCTGAAGGCTGTGCCATCGTGTGTGAATGAGTATTTAGATTTAGATTAGATCCTGATGGGCAGGTTGGCACCTAGCATGGCAGCTGATGGCAGCCTCTGTCATCAGTGTATGAATGTGTGTGTGAATGGGTGAATGCTGATGTAGTGTAAAGTGCTTTGAGTGGTCGGAAGACTACAAAAGCGCTGTATAAGTGCAAGTCCATTTACCATTCCTGACAAGCTGGTATGCCATGGTTGGTACCAATGGATTCCTAGGTTTTCTAGTTTCATATTATGCCAGCATCTTCACTCTCGCTTTAAAACGTAGCCCGCTACATCCTCCAAAAGATTGATTGCGTTAAAGAAAATAGTGGCGTTAAAATGATTTTGCATTAACACGTTATTATTGCGTTAACTTTGACAGCCCTAAATTCAATTTATGGTGCTCACAGCATTGAAAAAGAAAAAAAATACATTTAAAAAGGTCAACAGCAACATTTTTTTTCTACAAAACCTGCGTTTCAAGGGGGATATTTCTTTACAAGAAAATAGCGTCAATGAAAACTGCTGACAGCACATTCTGTGGTTTATCCAGAGTGACGATGGTCCCTGAAAGACACTTTGATGTTGAATTCAAAAAAATATTTTCTCAATACCTTGAGCACCACAAACTAAATTTGATTCACCCTAACCAAACCTGTGGTTATGGATGGCAGCGCTAAGAACGTCTTGATAATAGAAGAACCAGAGTTCCATTGCCGCTCTGTTAGACATCCGATAGATGGAGACGACGCAAATATGTCTCCTCTTCAAATGTCCCGGGTCGGGCTGCTCTGCTCCTCCATATGAAGTCGTTGCCTGACGTACCAACGCGTTCTGATCCCAACTCGTCATATACTGACGCTTTGTCAGACCTCTCGGCGTCACTTTTCGGTCGCAGTAAACACGTGCTTAATGTTGTCAAGTAAACAAAAACATGTGCTTAGGTTCAGGCAATAAAACCACTAAAGTGAGACTTGGGAAAGAACCTCATGGTTGGGCTTAAGACTTCTTGTTTGTACAGTGAAAATGACACTGAACAATGTGAACACGGGACATGAACGAACAGCTGATTGTAACGTGATGGGCGCACAGGACACGAACAACAGTCTCCTGGATGAAAGCCTTGTGTTTTTTGGGCCGATCCATCCGCCAGGTGTGTCTCTTTTCGCTCTTAAAGCTACGTCACCACACTCCCGCCGCGCTTTCCCTGAACGTTTAATATTGGATGGGTTTAAATTGTAGATAAAGGAAAGCTTGGCACGTCTCATACCGACGTTAAAGGGTACTTTGTGCATCGGTATATAACGCCGACAGCCGTGGAAAAGAGTTTGTATTTGACGGCATGAGAATGAGAATGGGCTTGACGTAAACCCATGCGCACAAATTGCGTGCAATGAATGCGTATTTCATTCAGTATGTGCATGTGTTGTTTCCTGTGAATCCCTTGTGCGTGCATGTCTTTTAAATACAGCCCAGGAAAGGCGGACTCCGCCACTGATAATGCTAACTAAATGTAAATAATGTGTGTGAATACACTTCATGGCTATAGCAGAATAAATGCTGACCATGCTTAGTATCAAAATTAGGCTTGATATGATTATGTTTTTGTTTTTTTAATTAAAGGTGCTATTGGTAACATTCAGCCACTACTTCACAACGAGTGGTTGCCAAGCACTTACCGTCAAGCTCAGCCATTTATCCGTTTTTTCTACACTTACTGACGACCCAGAGATACCATGATACCAACATCATTTTAATATTGGCTCACAAACCTTGTTAGTAATAAAAATTACAAATGCCAGATACAGTATCTTCCACAGAGATAAACAAAACACTTATTTTGGGGCCGCCAAATTTTTAAAGTGTTTACTTCACAATCTTTTTTTTTTAAGGAAAAGCCATATTTGTATTTGGCACCATTCTAAAAGCTCTATGGATGTATTATTATTATTTATTTTTGTATTTGTCTACATTAAAATATTATCAATATAACCTTTATTTAGTCACCTTCATTACTCACAAACCGAGAACAACTTCTTTGTGTTTGAAGGCTGACAATGAAACAGATATCTTTGCTTGTGGCAAACCGATAAACAGTATCAGCCCAACATGTTTTTAAGTGCTAAAGGAATCAGCTCTATTGCAAAGTGCTGACAGATATGCAAACAAGCAGACTACGTGTTAATGACTGCTAGCTTAGTGTGTGAATAGCAAGGTGTTGATTAGTGCTGTTGCAAGCTGCCGTAGCCAAGACAAGCCTGGCCCACCGCGGCGCTGAGTTATAGCACACACCCTCTCGGCCAACAATAACTAACTTCTGTCTGCAGCAACAGCTCTCACAGTCACTTCTGCTCTTGTCCTGACAGAGGCGATGCTGTCTTGTTGCAGAGCTGAAGTTTGCCTTCGGGGGGCCATGTGGTGGAAAAGAGGGGGAGGATAAATGAGACCCTTTCGGACAGCGATGAAGTGACCCACATGTTCTCTCTGGTCATCTCTCCGTCTCTCCTCTTGTCTTCTCTCATTTTGTTCTATTTCCCCACCGGCCATCTCTCTCTCTTTCTCTCTCTCTCTCTCTCTCCTCTTTTGCCTCTGCACTAATACCGACGCCCCACACCATTAGTGTTGCCACAAAGTGACAGCAGACAGATGTTTGGTGCCACTTTTTTTTTTTTTCTCGAAGAAGAAACGCAGGACAGGAAGTGGAGTCCACACATGCAAATTTATATACTAACATACCGCACGCTACTGCACGGTGACAGCTGCACCGCGCTGTGTGTGAGAGGATCTCTCTGTTATATGCAAAGCACTTCAAGTAAATTCTTCGCGCATACACACTCATACATTTTCGGTGCCCACATCAGAAAAAGGGAGACTGTGTAGTTGTTCCCGGTGTCACAGGATCACCCTCGTCACAGATGACAAACAGATATAATCAGCTCTCCAGAGACCCATCCTGCTGCTGCTGCTGCCACAGTCATTGCAGCTGGATTAATACATACATCAAACAATCAGGGGCCACTGGCCACTACGCCACACCGACACACACACATATGCGCGCACACACAGATATAATACACTGCATGCACTGTCAACACTCATTGTCGTCGCATCAACACATATCTCATATCAAAGGAATTGTCCCTTTGACCCTCAGTGGCACATAGACCAGAATAATCGCATAATCTCCAAAGTAAGGAGTGATATACATATCTAAATGACTGGCTGGGCCGTCCTGTCATTCCATCGCTGAGGATTTGCATGCGTCTGATGTATTTAATACATTCTCATGCCTGATCCATCGCATCATAATAACACAGCATGGGAGTCAAGCCGAGGCAGACCTGGAGCTGATTTATAGTCTCACCCTGGCTGGAGGCTCCGTCTGGGGGTGTTTTTGAAGTGGCGTGAGTGTGTCTGTGGGTATGAATGGATGCACACATAGATAGATAGAGATATAGGTGTTTATGCATGTGTGGGTGGATGAAGGCGTATGCATGTGCGCGTCTGGGGGTCCACCCGTCTGATGCATGTCGTCTAGACAACATTTGTGCCCTGCGTCCGAAAGGGGTGATTGTCTTATGCAAATGAGGCCACGCTAGCCGTGACATGTCGTCCAGCATGTGGGTCATGTGATGATAGAGAGCAAGGCGAGGCAGTGACGGTTGATAGCCTGCTTTTTTTTTTATTAGCATGGCCATTGTTCACCATCACCTCTTCAGGCAGTGAAGACACTGGGTTTTATTCAGGCCAAGAGAAAGAGTACAATGTGTGATTTGAACCTTTATGTTGGGATACAAGCTCAATATAGAAAAACCTTTCCAATTATCTAGATGTTAATGAAAATCCATTATCCAAAGAAGTTTATTTTTTTTAAAGGGTTGGTTTGCTCAAATTAGAAATTAACATATTTTTTTACTCACTTTTAGTGGTACCTGGCCATGCAGATACATATGTTTAAAGGTATTATATAAAAAATAAACAGAGCTTTTCGAAAGGTGCCGAATAAAAGTTTGGCTTGTCCTGAAAAGAATATTATTACTGTGAATTAATGATTCTAAAAATTTTGGCGGGTCCAAAATGAATGTTTTGTTTATCTCTGTGGAAGATATCTGACGTTTGGTTTCCACTTCTAACAAGGCTTGTGAGCCAATAGTATAACGACGTTGGTATCATGTGGTATCTCTGGGTCGTCAGTTAGTCAGGAAAAAAAAAGACAAATGGCTGAGATTGACGGTAAGAGCCTGGCAACGACTTGTTGTGAAGTGAATGCAATGGAACGAGGGAGGGATAGTGTGACATCTAGTAGCTGAATGTTATCAGTGTTATCAATAGCACCTTTAAGTTTTTTTAGATCTGGGATTTCTTCCACCACCCTGATGCTATGGAGGCGAATACGATTTTGTTTGTGGTGTTCAAATGATTTCAACATTTTCTCTCAATTATTTCAGCATCTCTTCCCAAAAAGTTTCCCTGTACTGGTCTCGCTGTGAACAACGCTCATGTGGTATATTTCTCTGGTAGAAAGTAGTTCCAATGAAAATAATCTGCAGATTATCCAGAGTAACCAGAACATTGATTCTGGAAAGAAATGTTGATGTTGAACATTGAATGTTATTTTTAATTTTTTTTCAATTATGCCTTATGACCAAATGAGTTATTATGGCCCATTTTATGTCAATAGCTTTTTCACTGTTTTACTATAGACACTTCAGTCCAACTTAACATTCATCTGGGCTTCCTCCCATTATATACAAAGCAGTTTTTAAAGAAAAGTCATGCAATATGGTCCATGCAGTGCTATTCTGACTTATATTTTCCTACTGTTTAAAGGGGAACTACAGTCATTTTCAAAATTCATGCATGTTATTCCTATGGTCTAAGACGGTTAAAAAAATATAAGTAAACATGAACAACTCTCTCCCAAATCCAAAAACTAGAGTGCTAAAACTTAAACTTGAGATGTCATAGGGTATAAAGTGTGGAGCTGCCCCATAGACAATGAATGTGAATGAATGTTCTAGATGACACTGAGAGCACCCAGGGGAATGATCTGAGTATATGGGAACATTTTCTGTTTAACAACTGACAACACTACAATATAATAAAGCTCATTTTGGTATAAAAAAGAAAACAAACATCCTGTGGGTCCATAAAATCAGTCTCAGTCTATGGAGCAGCTCCAGACTTTATACTTGATGACATCACAAGTTTGAGACTTACTTCTCTAGTTTCTGACTTTGAGAGAGAGTAGCTCATGTTCACAAATACTGATTGAACTTTATTAGGCCATGGAAATAACATATTGAAATTCTGAATTTAGGTGGTGTTCCACTTTAACCCTTCTATTGTATTTCCCTATTCATTTCCAGCCGAACCACTAAAAGTTACACAGCTTTTACTTGGACTCAGTTCAGACTTTTTTTTTCTTTTTTGAAAAATTGGGTTCAAATACAAATCATGTTTTAGTAATTGAAGGTTTATAGTATAACTATCATAATATTTTATATATTTTGTTGGCAGCTTAACGGACACATGTGAAGAGTATAAATGGTAATAGAAAACAATTTATTAACAAACAACTTCCGGTATTGGCCCCGTCCGGTATAAATCTGAATGCAGGTACAAATACAGATATTTTTGTGACATAAACCAGCCCATTCTCATAACCAGGGCGTTAAATACCAAGGCTTTGTCAAGGCCATTGGCATTTATACCGCCACACACCCTTTACCACCGGTATGAAACACACCGGGCGTTCCATTAACTACAATATAAACCCATCCCCAGCAACAGTTAACGTTTCCTAAAAGTGCACCGGTAGTATGGTGACATAGTTTAAAGAGAGAAAGAGACACACAAGGCGGGCGGGTCCAACAAACACAAGTCTTTCATCCAGGAGACCGCTGTTTGTGTCCCGTGGATCACGTTACAATCAGCTGTTTATTCGTGTCCCGTGTTCACAACGTTCAGTGTCATTTTCACTGTACAAACGTAGTAGTTTTAAGCCCAACTATGTAGTCCTTTCCTAAACCTAACTATAGTGGTTTTGTTGCCTAAACCTAAAGCGATCCCGAGAGAAACTATAGTGGTTTTGATGCCGAAAATAAAATGACGACAAGGGACGTGACAAAGCGGCGATATGTGATGAGTTGAGATGAGAACATGTTGCATAAACAGATGCACATAGCACCTTTGCGTTACACCCTTATATCTGCATGACTAGAAACTATAGTATGATATGTTGCATTGTAATTTGGGGGAACCGACCCGTGACAACATGAGTTAAAAAAAATAAATCTAAAGGTCATATTTAAAGCCGACACCAACGTGTTCTGTTCTGTCCATGGCGAGGCGCTGTGACGGCCCCTCTGTTTGGATCCTCTGCTGGGTTTGGGCTTTCTATCTGAAGAGTGTAATCCACGGCATGCGACACACCTGGGCCCGGTGTGCTCCATGCATAAAAGCCTGAACATGCAGCAGTCTGTGGTTGGCAGATCTCCTCTCACACCAAACCTCTGTGACGTGGTTTCTCTTCCTTGTTTTTACAGCACAACATCCATGCAGCACATTTTTACACATCCACTACCTACACTCAAGGCCGGCTCTAGCCCTTTTGGTGCCCTCTTTTCCTCCTCCTCTTTTCTCCGTTTTTTCTTCCTTGCGCACCTGAAGGCTTGGACCTTTTCCATTATGATTAAATAAAATGTGAAAATATAAAATATCTGTCCGTCTAGGTATCTTAAGTCCTGACCCGTTCGCGGGCTGTTATGATGCGCATAGCCACAGTGTGAGGTTCAAGTGCGGCCGGGCAGATGAAAAAGTGTGAGAAGATATTTCTTTATTTATTTGTTCATTTTGCCTCAATGTATAAAATGAGGAAGGGCGCTCACCGGCACCACCGCTGACTTTACAGACTCCTCCCATACATTCGGTTGCTTTATTTTGACTGATTTTTGGTGTCTCCCGCTTTTGTCATAGGTTTAGAGCCGGGCTGTGACAGCGTGAGAAGCATTCGTATAGATAATGATGAGGCCTCACGTTGAGCACTGTGGGATACAACTCCTCTTCATCCCATCATACTCTCCTCCTAGCCCTTTCCACCAAATGTGGCAGCCATTTTCTCATAGCTCCCAGTCAAAATGCCCTCTTTAATTATGGAGAGCCAGAAAGGGTTTTGCGGTGGAGAAGGAAAACACTGTGAGGCTTGGGATATATGAGGGGGGGCGGGGGGGAGCGGGGGGTTCTGGGACGAGCAGTACGGACTTGACAACCCAGGGCATGAATCGTGTAAATGGATTTCAAAACAGATGACCTGCGTGCTGATCTCATGATCTGTGCCTTCCAGTCCTTCCTAAATGCAAGCTCTTTACTTCGCATCTCTCTCTCTCATCATTCGGTCTGTTTTTCTCTCCGTCTCGTATAGAAATCCCCCCCGCCCCCCTCGCCTTCCCCCTTTCACATGACACAGCCCGGGGTATTATCATAGGATATGTCCAGAGGTCCATGCTGACCTTTCACCCTGGTCTCTGGGATAGAAGGGGGCCCCGTTCTCTGCCTGAGCATAAAGAGCGGCGGGGCCAGCGGCGGTATTGTTGGAGGGGGCTGCTGACTGACAGGTCATTTTTCACCCATTGTTTTTTTTTTTCAAACAGCAATTTTATCTTGCAAAGTAACGCCTTGGCAACCATGAAAAGTGTAGCTTCAATGTGCTTGTTATTGTTAAGTGATGATCCGACGGCATTCAGAGTATAAAGGTAGCCAAGGATTTCTCCGGGGTGAGCCTCAGAAAGGTTCATTCTGTGTTTAACATGAGCAGCATTTTCCTAATTTATTACTGTCCGCTCTTCTAATGTAAAGCAGCAGAGTAAAACATAAAACATAAAGGCCAGACCTCTCTGTAATACAATACAATCACAGCAGAAACCCAAGCAGGCGCACCGCGACATATTTTTCATGTGTTTGTTTACTCGAGATGATGGTGTGTTTGCAGCCGCGGACGCACCGACGCACGCCCGTCTCAGTGGCCGTGGCTCTCCGTCTTCTGCTGGTATCTGGCGCTGTATCAAAGCAGGAGAACGAGACGCGCTCCAAGTTTTAAATTGAATTTCATGCCGGATTAGTGGCACTCCTCTGAAACGCATGTGAGCCTCCCCTAATGACGCGCTCATCTTCGCACTCCAGAGACGCTCTGTGGATGTTTGTGTGTGTGTTTCCCCATCAATTAGTACAAACAGGCTAGTGGCACATAACAGATATGTTCCGTGGAAGTAATTGCTTTTGTTAGGATCTGTTATGTACGGAGTCTGTACATATTATTATGATATCATATCAAATGTTTGTTTCTAACCCGCTCTGCTGTTTAGTCTGCACGACAAGTTTCATAAACTTGGATGCCGATCAGTCGTATTTTAAAAAACGTTGAAACAAATCAATCAAGCACTCTTGCTCGCAAACATGCGTTCAATTCCTTCCTCAGTCTTCTGTCCCTGGCCATGCAGGTCTGATGAGGTCCAGGCAGCCTTGGGTCTATCTGTCCTTTGCCATGTGTCCTCTTTAGCACTGACCCATGCTGGAGGAGCATGGACTGGGGCCTGGGGGTTGAGGTGGTAGAGAGGGGAAGGAGTGTGTATGTGTGTGTGTGTGTGTGTGTGTAAGGAGGGGAGGAGAGGGTGGCCTCCGCTAGAGGCAGTGGGTGAGCAGAGGGCAACAGTGTGGGGGTTGAATGTAAGCCATGAAAGCCTCTCCTTCCCTTCCATCCACCACTTCACCCCTCCCTCGTGATCCCGGCCTGAATGACATGGATGAATAACAGAGATGTGCAGCGGTACAGGCTGCCCTGCCGCTGACCCTGGCTGCTCTGGCCAGGCCAGGGACAGAGTGTGTGTGTGTGTGTGTGTGTGTGTGTGTTTAGAAAGTTTCAAATTCATGTGAGTGTGCATATACGCTGTCCAATGTCCAGGTCTTTGTGTGTGTTCACCATATCCATATTTGTCTGTTCATGCATTAATGTGTGTGTATGGGTGTGTGCGTGTCTGTGCGTGTGCGTGTGGCCAGCAGGGGAAAATAAACAATGTGCTCTCCTTGTCAAAGGCAAGGCCCCAGGGCTGTGGAATATCTCGGACACAGCTCACACAGGGAATGAAATCAAGCAAAGGAAGAGGGAGAAAAAAAAGGGGCTTCGCTCCATATGGCGCATGGCTGAAGCATGTCACCGTTGTGTGTGTGTGTGTGTGTGTGTGTGTGTGTGTGTGTGTGTGCATGTGTGTGTGTGTGTGTGCGTGTGTGTGTGTGAGAGAGAGAGAGAGCATATAATATAGATAATTATCAGCAAATGCTTTGGTAGATGTCTAACTGATCTGATATTTACATCAGCGTATGTACATTTATAGAAACAATTTTAATTGTTGTCCTATGTCAAAAGGCACGTGTATTAGGGCTGTCAATCGATTAAAATATTTAATCACGATTAATTGCAAATGAATCACACATTTTTTTATCTGTCCAAAATGTACCTTAAAGGGAGATTTGTCAAGTATGTAATACTCAAATATGCTTGCTTTATGCAAATGTATGTATAATTTTGTTATTGGAAATTAATGAAGAACACAAAACAATGACAAATATTGTCCAGAAACCCTCACAGGGTTTAGATAAAATGATGATAAAAAATATGCTCATATCATAACATGGCAAACTGCAGCCCAACAGGCAACAACAGCTGTCAGTGTGTCAGTGTGCTGACTTGACTATGACTTGCCCCAAACTGCATGTGATTATCATAAAGTGGGCATGTCTGTAAAGGGGAGACTCGTGGGTACCCATAGAACCCATTTTCATTCACATACCTTGAGGTCAGAGGTCAAGGGACCCCTTTGAAAATGGTCATGCCAGTTTTTCCTCGCCAAATCCTTAGGTTTTTTAGTTTCATATGATACTAGTATCTTCACTCTAGCTTTAAAACTGAGCCCGCTACAACCTTTGAAAGATCGATCGTGTTAATGCGTTAAAGAAATTAGTAGCGTTAAAACGAAATTGGCGTTAACACGTTATTATCGCGTTAACTTTGACAGCCCTAATGTGTATACACACTCATAAGGCACACAGATACACACAGAGTTCACATCCTTCGCTCCGACTGTCTTGTAAAACTTTCTGACAGCTACAATGCTGTGAACTCCTGTGCATGTGTGTCTGTTGGCGTGTGTTGTTCTTTGATCTGCAGATATTGCGCCTGGTCACCATGTCCAGCACGGAGGGGGAAATTTGACAAAAGAAAGGAAGAAGGACAGAGTTGTCATATATCACATATCCTTAGATAGGGAACCAAAGCCTCTGGGACCAACTGATGAGTGTGAATGAAGGTGTCAAAGTTGTACAGATGTGTGAATATGCACTGAGATCATATTTAAAGATAGAGAGCCATGGAGGGAAATACTGATTTATTTAATAAAAGGAGCAACGTGAGCACTGTGAATATCAGAAGTGAAGGTATTCAGCGCATGCATGTAAAATGAACATAAGCAGAGTACTCAAGTAATGTACTTAGTTAAGCTCCACCACTGAAGATAAAACAGAACATACAATATGTGTGGACTCACTCAGCAGGGACAGCTATAGACGGCTGATAGCAAACAGGCAGCAGCTATTTGAAACGCCGTGGCAGGAAGCATTATGGCGCTATGAATGAGCACATGAAGTGCTCCTTATCGTACCTAAGGGGATGAGCAGAAGGCTAAAAGCGCTGATTGAACTTTACGTTTTCACAGTAAAATGCACACTATTCCTTTTTAGATTCTTTATCTTAATGAGGCTTTATTATCTCCTCTATATTGATACAGTGAGTACATGTCATATATTATTAGTATTTATTAGAGCTGTCAAAGCAAATTTGTTTTAACAGCCCTCATTTCTTTAACGTATTGACGCAACTTTTAGGTTGTAGTGGGCTCAGTTTTAAAGCTAGAGGGAAGATTCTGGTATATGAAACTAAAAAACCTAATGAATCCATTGGTAACAACCATGTCCTCTCGAGAAGGAGGCTAAATAAATGCTCCACATTTACGCTAAATTTTGGTGACGAAAAACTGGCATAGTCATTTTCAAAGGGGTCCCTTGACCTCTGACCTCTAGATATGTGATTGAAAATGGGTTCTATGGGTACCCACGAGTCTCCCCTGTACAGACATGCCCACTTTATGATAATCACATGCAGTTTGGGGCAAGTCATAGTCAAGTCAACACACTGACACACTGACAGCTGTTGTTGCCTGTTGGGCTGCAGTTTGCCATGTTATGATTTGAGCATATTGTTTATGCTAAATGCAGTACCTGTGAGGGTTTCTGGACAATATCTGTCATTGTTTTGTGTTGTTTATTGATTTCAATAATAAATATATACATACATTTGCATAAAGCAGCATATTTGCCCACTCCCATGTTGATAAGAGTATTAAATACTTGACAAATCTCCCTTTAAGGTACATTTGAACAGATAAAAAAATGTGCGATTAATCACGATAAATCATGGACAATCATGCGATTAATCGCGATTAAATATTTTAATGGATTGACAGACCTAGTATTTACATTATTTTAAGTCTTTCATTATAATATTCCATTATACTGTGCTCTGTTTTGTCTATTCCTTGCTACTGTACAACCAGCTTACTGTGTGGTCTGGTGATTAATGGCACAATAAAGACGGACATTTCCGACACGTGCGGCGGTAACGATGCAATGCAAATTCACGGCAATCAATCTTGGCACAGAAGTGGTTAAGTTTCAGAGGGAGGTGGAACAAAAAGCCAGCCATATTGGCGGTGCCGTGTGCCAAGTGCTAGTCATGGCCCCTGCCCAGCCCTCCTATTACGAGGCTGGCAATAAGTTGGCCTGCCCGCTGGGGAAAAACAGGGAGCTGACACCAGGAACATATGCGGCAACACCTGATTGCTGTGCCGTCGCCACCGCCACCGTGGACCCGGCTGCCAGAGAGCACAAACGCGGCACATGTAGACGCAGCACACATACAAACAATGCTGGCTACTGTAGCATAATGACATGCATACAATCTGAATAACTGCAGACCTGTGTACACAATATAGAAAAGGCTAACGTACTAACATTTTTACTCATCATCACTCATGCCACACAAATATTACGCCCAATGGAGCACACGCAAACACACACACACACTCACGCGCTCTGACTTCCAGAGCAAACCCACTGGGGATTAATTTCCTTATTCAGAGGAGTGTGTATGCCAGGCTTGGCTTGGTGTGCCAGTCGCCCGCGGTGCACCACACGCTGCCATGCTGTGCCAGCAAACAGCACTGATGCCCTCCATTTGCAGTGTCACATATATCAAATGCACGCTGCTATCACTTAGCCCTCAGTAGTCTGAGCCCTGCCCCGCCTGCCTGACTGCCTGCCTGCCTGCCTGCCTTCGCTGTGCAAGTGTGTGTGTGTTTGTGTTTGTGTTTAGCATCTGGCTTCATCCGCCGCTATGTACCCCGATGGATATTTGATTGACGACGGTCCAGCATAATGCCATGATTGATTGTGTGAAAATCAGAGTGAATGAAAGTGTTTTCCGGGATTATCTGTGACCAGACACTCACCCCGCTCTGCCTCAACGCAAACTGACATTTCTTGGGATTTTATTTCCCGCCGTTTTATAGAACTTATTCGCAAACCCGTGACCTTCTTAATAATCTCACACACATGCAAACACACACATGCACATAAATGCATGTACACATTTTTAAAATTGCATACAGATTTTTCTACCTCTCTGGCCGGTAAACCGCAGCCATGTGTGGTAGAAGGAAGAAAGCTTGAGAGGAGGAGGAGGAGGAGGAGGAAGGTGGGTGGGGGAGTTGTTAGAGACTCGGCCTGCATTGTGTGCTCCCTCTCAAAAGGTTTTACTGTTGTTCATGGTCACGTTCTGAACTGGATACGACCCTACAGGTGTCCCCGCTCTCTAAATGTGTTCCCCAACCCTTCACCGGGCCCCCTCAAGCCGCCCGTCTGTGACCCCTGACCCCGCAGACCCCGGGAAGCATGGGTAATGGCAGGCTTGTCAATAAAGTTCAGGGTCACTAATAGACTAGCTTTGTTCTGCGATGTCAGCTACCAAAAAGGAAAAGACGAGGTGGAAAAAAATATTCTCCCTCTCTCTAGCCCACCGTTCCTATCTGGGTCTATTCAAATTAAAAATGGGTGCTTTTGATTGTAAACCCACAACCTTCTCTCCCCCCTTTCTCCCGCCCGCCTGCCTCTCCTCATCTTCCTCCATCTTCTTGCCCGGCTCCTCTCGTCTTTAACTCCAAAGAGGTGCTTGTGCGCTGGGCTAAAAGGTCTTAATGTGTCTGCATTCATAGAGCCATACCATAGAAGGCTGTTTTTAACCCTGTTTACGGCCTTGCATCCATTTGGCCAGGAGTCCTTCACTCCGCGCACCCCCCCTCCTCTCCATATCTCTCTCCATTTTTCAACCTCCTTCACTCTCCCTTGCTCTCTTTCTCTCTTCCACCCACATCCCAGTCCTTTTGTGATAGGATATGAATGCACTTTGCTAGTTGATAATTACACTCTCCTTCTCTGCCCTTCTCTCTCTTTCTGACAGTGGGATCCACAGGCAGTCCTTATTCAGCCAGTAATTTGCCTGTCCTCCTCATTCATTGAGAAGGTACAAATTATCCCTCACACGGGCACTGGCTATTCTCCCTCTCAGCCAGTGTGATGAGGACCGCACTAAAGAGAAAATAGCCAAGAATATGCACTTTGTATCTGCTCTAAGTGTAATTTAAAAGAAGAGATCCGCGCTTCATTCAGAAAGTACAGATTTTCTAGTTAATACGGTAGGCAAATGGAGAGAAAGTGATAATGAACGCCCCTAATTGTGCGGCATTTTGCGGTAAAAGTTAGATCATGATGATACCAGGCATCGTCGAATGGATTCCAAGCAATTAGTTTTGAATGTTTTGACCGTATCAAGTAGAAAATGTTTAGCTTAAGCACAATAATTACAGTCAGCCATCTCGACATAATTCACCGAGATGATTCCTGGCATTACGGTGTCCGCGCTCGGGCACATTTGGACATTTGCTCCTCATTGCCTTCTCATCAACACCCATAGCTGAGGTCTCACCGCCGACCCAACTGCGTCTAAGCTTCGTCCAAAATAGTCCGAGGGACAAACAGATAGTTAGCAAATGAAAGGATTCCACGACAAATTACTTACAGGACTCTTGGCTTCTTGCGAGCATATGTGTCTGCAGCCATTTATACCGCCGCCTTTATGAGTGTATAGTTTTGTCAAGATTTACGACTGGATATGAATTGCGTACAGTATAACACCCTTCAAGGCTGGAGTGTTTTGAGTCCTCAGACGGGGGTTTTGGTTTGCTTCGGCATATCTGTGTGAATTTAATTACAAGTGCTTTGCTCAGTTAAGAAGCATGACAGCGCCACGGGCCATTTTGGTTATTTATTTATGGGCTGCGTTGGCAGGGTAGAGGAACCTCATTGGCTGAGAGCGGGGTTCGAGCAGCCGGTGGCGATTACAGGGCAAACCTGACCACTGGACAGACACAAACTGGCCCCGGGAAGTCAACAGGAAATGCTTTTTTTAAACGACCATAATCATGTTTTGTCAAGTAATTACAGAACGAGAGGGAAAAAAATACGACAACACATGGTGATAACGGGACAAAGCATTGATCATAACCCTACAGGACGACGCCTGATAGTCATGGAGGGACAATGGAGTACAGAGCCAGCCATTGTTCCTTGACTCAATGAACTATGTAGCTCATTAGGTGGAGCTTCCCAAGATTAAAGAGATGGATATGAGCGGAGGAGTCAAGGCCCCGAGGTTAGAACTGGGGGGCGAAAATCGACACACTGCCACTGCAGAAATGATCCAGCTCCCGAGACCCTGACCCCACAGCGGGCTGCAGCCTTTGATTCCTCTCCTCCTTTCTTCATCCCCGCATCAAGAACACACATCGTTTCATCTCTTTGCATATTATCAGACTCCACCCTGTTCCCCTCATCTCTAATAAGGAGTATCTGTCTCCTCTTCCTCTTTCCCCTTCCCTTTCTTGCTCTCTTACGACTGTAGTCTCCCTGTAAGGGGTCCGTAATTGATGGATTTCATTGAAGGGTGTAGGTGTTGTATGTATATCTGCCAAAAGCACTACGGCATTGATATTCTCCCCCAGGCAAAGGGAGAGCGAGGGAGAGAGAGAGGTGACCCTGCTGGCTGAGTGGCAGTGGCCGTCATGCATAGCATCTCTAAAATGGAGGGAGCGGGGTGGGGGTGGAGGGAGGGTGAATGTCACTTTCAAGTGTCTCCTCGGCACTCTCCCTTAATGAGAGATGGGTTCTGCTCCACAGACAGCCAAGGGGACCAAGGAAGGGCCCTCCCCGCCTCCGCCTCCCCTCCACCCCTCAGATCTCCAATCCTCCAAGGAGCTGACAGCTCGAAAGATCCGCGAGCCTGCGTCTCCTCCACCTGCACAACCTCATTTCCCCATCATAACAACAACAACAAAGGTAGGAGGATTCTTGTTTACCGGTACTGTCCCCGCGCCTCGCAACACGCACATCCTCCGCGCATCACTCTTAATCAAAATGACCCGCACTTATATTTTCCCGCTGCATTGGCTCACATCTTTCCTATCTCACTCTTTTCTTAAGTGAGGGACGCGCACTAATGCTATTTAGCTATAGCCCGGCTAGCGATTCATCCATTCCAGCTGAAGGGAAAGGTGAGAGGAGAGATCTCCCAGGACTCCTCGCAGCCCCCATCTGTCAGACGCACCCGGCCCACTGATTTACATTTACCGCAAGGATTTATGGGATGCCCGCCACAAAAACGAGTCGAAGCAGCAAGAATCATGGGGCGAGAGACAGAGCGGGGAAATTATTCAAAGCAGTGATTATTTTGGGACGGCCATTACGCATGCACACCTGATCAGGGGGTGTCACCCGTGACTCCCCCCATCCACCATGATGGAGAGGGGCCTCATCCGTGCTGCGCTCTCATTTTACCTGGCTTGCATAAAGGAGAATTCTCTTAGGCACCAGGAGAGCCTACTAAGGCTAAATTAGGCCCCCGGACAGGCAGAGGAGAAGGGAGAGAAGAGCAGATGAGGCAGTTATGTATGCACAGGGGATTGAGATGAGGGATACTGGTCAAATTCACGATCAATCTTGAGCCAACGTATCGCGGCTATATATTCGCAAATGAATATTCCATGCTTCCCGTGTAGTTATTCCTGTACGGGGATACCTCGGCATACTAGGCCAGATTCAAAATACATTTAGCTTTAAAATCCACAGCAAATGAGTAGAAACCAAGTGATCATAAATGTGTGAATTTCTGTATGTTTAACAGATGACATTTGCTAGTCCACCTGCTCTCGCTGTAATTCAGAAGCCCAGAAAATGTCACAGTGACAGCCCTCCTTTCAACATGGCTCTTAAAGCTCTGTTCGCTCGCCGCCGTCAGCGAGGATCATCACTTATAGTCATTACTTACAGCACTTTGCAGTCGGCGGCTGGAAAAAAGGTTAGCGTAGCCAAGTTTGAGCACATGCTCCTCCGCTGTGGCGTTACAACCGAGGTCAGCTCAACTGCAACTCTCGGGCCCTCCTCCTCCTCGTCTCCGCTCCCCGTATCCCACCGCCAAGTTCATTACCAGTGGCCCCCAGGAACGACCTGATTTCAATTCAGACGCACTTTGTTCAATTGCCCTACATGGGAGAAGTTGCCGGAATGGGGCCAGTTGATTATGCTCTACCACCACCATGCTTACTTTATTTAATGCCCAAAACAGCAGATCATTTTAAAAATCTAGGGCAACTAATCATGAGGCTTCTTTTTTTTTTTTTCCTCTTCTTTCATTTGCCGCCTTATGTATCCGTTTCTTCCACGTGTTATTTTAAACACTCTGAGGCAACATGCTGAAAATATTTCATGGTACACTTAGCGAGTGTCTGAGCGGTGTCAAAGAGCAGTGGAGAATTGGTGATTAGCCGTTAGCAATTAGCTGACCTTAAGATGAAAGGAGCAAGGATGAGATCTCCGCCGTAGTGATGAGGTCAAGACAAGTGACCTCTACGCGTACGTTATGACCTCACGATGACAAAGAGATGACTTCAAATCTACGCTGAATGATAAGCAGCCGGGCTCAACTGTATAAGTGCCAAGTTAGCAGACGTGGTGTTTTAGAGAGTGGTTGTTATTGAGTCTGCCACAGGCATTTTCCTTCTCCTTTCATGTTCGCTCAGTGTCGGCAACGTGGTCTCGTGAAATTTTGTGAGCCTGATGTCTTTGAGGACAGCTCTAGCTTGATTTATGTTTTTGCACATGTTTTTCCATCCCTTTTATCATACTGTACATTTAGAAAATTTTGCATTGGTTTGCTTAGACATTTTTATTTTATCCACTGCCCCCATTTACACCCTGTCAAGTCAAAAAGACATACAAAGCAACTTTTGCACAACTAAAGCAAAGCATTTAGTCCATAAATAAAGTGGAAAATAAAGCTTTATTCTTTACATTGTTTATTTTAGAATATTTATTTTGCAGCACAATAAAGTTGCAATCCTTAACAATCAAACCTGATGTCAATGATGCTGTTTACGGTCTGCATTTTTTTATCAATAGCCAGCCAATGTGTTAACATTATGTAATTACCTCTCTATATAGAAGTTTTCACAATTAGTGGCGGGGTCCGCCATTCTGGCACTAGATTCAAAATGCCTGCCATTACCGAACAACCCTGTCTCCCACAAAATTACATTCCCATATATTCTCATTTACTGTTCGAAGGAAACGTATTTTGTCCCAGATTACAGTCATGGTTATAAACTGTTTTAAACATGCAGTTAACGTTGTAAATTAAAAAAAAACAACAAAAGAAAAAATGCAACAAAAAAAAAGACAAGACACAAAAACATAATTTTGCTTAAAATGACTACGGTTGTTTCTTTATTGATAGGGATGTTAAAGTTAATGCAATAATATCGCGATAATAACGCGTTAATGCAAATTCGTTTTAATGTCACTAATTTCTCGCAACTTGCGATTTTTAGGTTGTAGTGGGCTCAGTTTTAAAGCTAGAGTGAAGCTACTGGCATCATATGAAACTAGATGGTACCAACCATGTCATACTAGCTTGTCCCAAAGGAGGTTAAATAATGATCCAAACTTACACAAAATGTTTGCGAGGAAAAACTGGCATTGTCATTTTCAAAGGTGTCCCTTGACCTCTGACCTCAAGATCTGTGAATGTAAATGGGTTCTATGGGTACCCACGAGTCTCCCCTTTACAGACATGCCCACTTTATGATAATCACATGCAGTTTGGGGCAAGTCATAGTCAAGTCAGCACACTGACACACTGACAGCTGTTGTTGCCTGTTGGGCTGCAGTTTGCCATGTTATGATTTGAGCATATGTTTTATGCTAAATGCAGTACCTGTGAGGGTTTCTGGACAATATTTTTCATTGTTTTGTGTTGTTAGTTGATTTCAATTTATAAATATATACATACATTTGCATAAAGCAAGCATATTTGCCCTCTCCCATGTTGATAAGAGTATTAAATACTTGACAAATCTCCCTTTAAGGTACATTTTGAACAGATCAAAAAATGTGTGATTAATTTGCGATTAATTGTTATTAACTATGGACAATCATGTGATTAATTGCGCTGAAATATTTTAATTGATTGACACATCTAGTTATTAAGCTACGGACGTTAATTAAAATAAGTGAATGTTAACTTTTAGTTTCACACGGGACACAAACAGTGGTCTCCTGTGTTTTTTGACCCACCATAATTATCATTACAGCCGTATTCGTGATACGTCGAAAACAAACGTAATCCGCAACAAAATATGTTTCCCTCGAAACATAATTGCACAATGCAGTTTAGTTTTATGGGAATAACAAAGTGGCGGCCCAAGTAGTGTTTGCTGCACCCAGCATTCTGGGATATGTAGTCAGAAATGAGAAGATGCTGATTTCAACCATGACCAAAGCTTTACCCTAACCTCAATCAAATTATTTTCCTACCATAACCCTAAAAGTTTTTTTATTCACCTCACTTTCAACCTTTACCAAAATTGCTTTAGACTTTTTTCAAAAACATTCCTCTTGGCTCTACCTCTTTAATGTGTAGAACTACAGTGTTTTTCTGCAGCAGTTTGGGGAAGAAGGAAACAGTCCTTGCTGCAGAGTCTGCGTGTCAGAGGAATTGGGGTGTTTTATTGCGCCTCTCTCTGGCCAAGGCTGTGATCCCCTTACCTCTGAGACACATTTACAGGCATTACAGGACTGGATGAAGTTCAACGCCGAGCAGTGCAATATCTCTGTTTTACTACGCACTCTTTTCCCTACTCATCCACTGCCTGACTGCTATATAAGGCTCTTTATTGAGATGAAAAGCAGACTGAGAGTCACTATTTGAATCGGATTCAAATAGAGTTCTTATTCGTTCTATGATAGTCTTTTTCCTGGCGGTGAATGATCGGCTCGCTGAAAATGGCCTGCTCTTTGTGCCAGCTGATGCCGAGATGATGAGTCGTTTCGGCGGGCTCAAAGGAAAGTTGATTTGCCCCCAAAACACAGAATCCTTATTTTGTCTGTTTGAAAGTAGAACACAGAACGGAGAATTGACTGTAGTCCATTTGTGCCACGCTAAGTCTCACAGAGAAAGAGGTGTGAGCAAAGCCTACTGTACGGCTTAAAGAGGCGACGGGAGGGGGGAGAGAGAGAAAAGCAGCTTGGACGGGAGAAGCACTGGACTAGGTGGGCAGATTAGTATCACAAGGATTCCTCAGAGGGATGAAGTGATGATGGGAAGTCTGCTTTGCATTATATCCTCAAATGTTGCTGCTGATTTATACTGAAAATCATCACATTGACAGATTAAAGCAGCAGTAGGCAGACTGGAGCAACTATGATTAGTTATTTTTATAAAAACGGTCACTATATCCTGACAGTAGTGCATGAGACCGGTAATCTGAAAAAAATCATGTGCCTCTGTGTCCTCTGGTGCTCCTAATGGCAAATGTAAGATTTCACAAACCGGAGGAAAACAACCAATCAGATCCAAGCTGGAGCCTTGCCGTCTCTGAGCAGCTGTCAATCACTCACAAACTCTGATCAAACGGTCAAACTAGGCAGCACTGATCAAATATGAATCAATATTTTGTTAATGTAATGCCTATGTTTTCAGAAACATCTTGTAGTGTACTATTTAGCTGTAAAATGAGAAAGTTAGCTCTGGCTGGTGGGCGATGCTTGGTATTTCCTCAACTGATCTCAACATGGCAGCCGGGTCACAAACTTTACAGTAACAGAATATTGATTAATATTTGATCATCACTTCCTAGTTTGACTGTTTGATCGGAGTTTGCAAGTGATTGATAGCTGCCTCTGTTGAATGAACAGCCAACAGGAACGCTCTCTCTCTCTGAAATGTCCTGTGATTTGTCAAAATCTTCCGTCACTGGCTAGATTTTTTTAAAGCCTGAAAACAGAGCCATGAGGAGGTGCAGAAGTCTAGCTTTCTCTCAGAACACTTGAATTACAATATGCTGAAAGGTTGTTATGGATTTTTTGCCCAATGATGCCAAAAACATCCTCCCTACTGAAGCTTTAAAGCAACGTAACGCATTAACCCCAGCACAGTACGCTGAAGATAGCGAGGTTCAAATTGCTAAGGACACTTTACTGGCACCATCCGACGAAGGAACAATAACGAACGTAATGGCTATTAATCGCAATTAGCATATTCCCCAGCGCCCAGACCCCTCACGCCATTGTCTTTGTCACGCCTTCATACAAACTGGTGGACATGGGGATGGTGGATATGTGGCATAACATATGTGGGAAATATTCTAAGGCCTTTGTGGCCCGACAGAGGAACCACCTAATCTGTGGGATAGCTTTCCCTCATGATAGCAGGTCTGAAAGGCTGTTAAGCGAAATAGGACAAAGGGACTCTTAATTTCCAATACGGCTTCGTCGGTTGTCAAACCAATTAAAGTATCAGGAGGGATCAGTCTGTGACAACTGTCAGAGCACAACCTCAAGACAAAACCACCATTGTGCCCGAAGGAAATCTACATGCCCTGGTCAGATATATACGGGTGGGGAATAGGTGGGTTAGAAGTGTGCATGTGTGGCTGTAAGCGTACAGGTGCACATCTGCTCAAAATATGTCCGCAAACATTGTGTCTGTGATCATGTACAAATGTCTCTCCTCACTCATCTCTGCAGCAGAGGCCAGCGTGCCAGCCGCACCGACGGTATTTGCGGGCCGTGTTGAGGCTAAGTGCTGGTGACAAAGGGAGATGCCTGGAGGACTCTTCAAGCGTCCATCCTCACACGACATGAAGCGGACAAGACCCGCAGCGGCTCTGAGACGGGATGCCAGTCTAAGCATATGTTACGCGGGGACAAAGCACCAGGCGGCGAGAGGGGGGACAGGGAAGCAAAGGGGTTAAAGCAAGGCATGATAAGAGAGACAAGCAGGCAGACAGACAGACAGAGAAGTGCGGAGGGTGAGAGAAATAAGAAACAGAGGGGGGAGTGGATGTTGAAAGGCTGCGCATGAAAGGAAGGATGGAACGGGGGGGGGGGGGGGGGGGGGGGGGGGGGTGACGAGAGGGGAGGAAGTTTGAAGTAAAACTGTTGGGACGTGTGTGACATTAGGACATTGGGGCGCTGGCAGGAGTTGTGTCATTGGTCCGTATGACTTGTGTGTAGCCTGGGTGAAGTAACGCGTTGTAACAGTGGTGGAATGGTCACTGTATGTCACTGCCCTTTCCATCAGAAGCCCTGTAATGACTTGTCAAAACATTTAGAGGGACGGCGCGCTAAAATGTTGCTGATGACTAAATGTCCCTTGGCTGACAGGAATCGCTGGTCAAAAATTAATCATTTAAATAATGATAAATGTATCAGGAAAAAGTGTCCGTGTCAGTATCCCACTGAAATATCCCACTGTCTCTGCGGAGCCTTTGTGATGGAGGCATATATGTTTAGTTGCTGTGGGCTGATGAGACTGAGCAGAGTCCTTCGGCCATATAAACAAAAGCCCTCAGAAGAGAAAATGCCAGGGTGTCCCAGACCCCCCTACCAAGAAATCTGACTTGACAAGAAGCAGACACAGGTTCAAGCCTTGGCCTCCAGGCCTCACTGCATTCTTCGCCATCCCACAAAACACAAAGTGGTGCGCAAATGTTGACATTTTTCCTGTATTGCACCGCAAATTAGTCACACAAATAAAAAACGAGGTCGTCTCAAATTCAAGTATTCACATCGTGGACTAGGACATGGCATGAACCTCTCTCTGACAAATCACTTTCATATGCATTAGCAATTAAGTTTTGTATGAGTAACATGCAGGTTGTACTCACTAACAGTAGTTTAGTGGTTTATTATTGTTTGCCCAAAATTTCAGTCCATTATAAATGTGCATTTTTTTACGAGCCTAGGCTGGTTTATGGCTATACAACATAATACCACTATAAACACTTCAGTAGATTTAAAGGGGCACTTCACAGATTCCACACACGAAGTTCAGTCACTCATCACGGCGAGTACTACTCAGCCTGTGAAAACAGATGATTAATTTATAATGTGGCTTCGGAAAGAGCTCTCCAAAGTCACACTGCCATCAGGGTTATCTCGGGTTGGGCTCGGGGATTCAAAATGTCAAACAGAAAGCTTGTGTTATAAACTGGGGGGTTAGGAGTTTGCATTTGCCAGGTCGGGAAAATCTAACAACAGATGCTCTTGGTTTGCATCATGGGAAATGTAGGAATGCAGTGTTTATGGAGCTTAAAGCTTCACTAGGCAGAACGTTTTTGGCATCATTGGGCACAAATTGATGGGAGACTTTGGCTAATTACAGGTCATTTCAGAGAGAGCGTTCCTATTGGCTGTGCTCCGGCTGGTGGGCGGTGCTTGGTATTTCCTCAACAGATCTCAACATGAGTGCCAGATCACACACTTTTCTCATTTTACAGCTAAACAGTACACTACAAGATGTTTCTGAAAACATCTGAGGTGAGAAATAGGCATTACAGTAACAGAATATTGATTCATATTTGATCAGCGCTGCCTAGTTTGACTGTTTGATCGGAGTTTGTGAGTGATTGACAGCTGCTCAGAGACGGCAAGGCTCCAGATTGGTTGTTTTCCTCCGGTGTGTGAAATCTTGCAGATGCCATTAGGAGCACCGAAGGACACAGAGGCACATGATTTTTTTCAGATTACCTGTCTCATGCACTATACTGTCAGGATATAGGGACTATTTTTTGTAATCATGCTACAGTTCTACCTACTGCAGCTTTAATCAATACTGGGCACTAAAAGCCAAAACATCTCAGGCTCTTCTTAAATGTGTCTCTTGCAAACCTATGCCAACTTTGTGGAAGTGTTGTACTGAGCAGATACAATATAGTTGTATCTGATAACGTCAGTCAGGAGGGCGTTATCAGCTGTAACCGCTGTATGAGAGCGGTGCAGTGGGGCACTCTCACATGCACGAACATTTACTAACCCTGTCTCCCAAAGAATTACGTTCCAATACAACTAAACTGCATAATCAACATATACGGTTTGAGGGAAACATATTTTCTCCCGGATTATGGTCGCGGTTTTATACATTTTTAAACACGGGATTAATGTTGTAAATGGAAACAAAAAGAAAATGCAAAAAAACAACATATTTAGGGTCAAGCAACAAAAATACTGCGTTAGGCTTAGTTAAAACAAAATGGTTTGGCTTAAAATTACATAAAAACATGGGCAAGAAATGACTCTGTTTCACACAGGACACAAAGTACAGTGTTTGTTTGACTGTTGGACCCATCCACCTCCCATCCTGCCCGACAGTAGTGGACTTTCTTGCTTGTTATAACCGTTATTATTCAATGTATTTTCATTCTTGGTCGCTCAATATACTACGTCACCTGCTCTGTGTGTCACTCGTTTTATCACGTCACTCGCTTCGGCCATCCGTAGTCTTACGGAGGTATTTGTGATTCTTTAAAGACAAACGTAGTCTGTGACAAAATATGTTTCCTTCCAAACGTAATTGAGAATGCAATTTAGTTGTATGGGAACGTAATTTTTAGGAAACAGGGCTGCAAATTTAGAATCTTTAATGATTTAACTATGATCACAATCTCCACTCACAGATAATAAAGGAATATTACGTGAACTTAGTCGTTTTGCTGTGCTTTTGGGGGGCATTTTTATGCCTTTATTGAGAGATGACAGGAAATGAGGGAGAGAGAGATGCAACAAAGGTCCCTTGCCTGATTCAAACCGGGCCGCCTCCACGAATGCTTTAAATATGAATATTACATCTAATGCTGTTGACATATAAACAATAATTATCAGTTCCTAAAGTGTGGTTGCACTAAAATGACCACATGGATAAATTCAGGCATTCAGTTTTGCTCAGGGTGGGACTGCTGTTTTGCATCTGGAAAACCTCAGTCCCTTGTCATTACTAATGCTTTTATTATTTCTCTGTGGATGCACCAAACTAAATTAGTTGATTTGGGAATGTTGAAAGTCATTCTGGGAAATGTAGGAAAGCACCTACTCATGTAGACAGCACAGGTTGAGGGAAAGGTACAGAAAATATACGCTAAACACTACAGATTGATGATAATCATATTAACCTTATTTATTACACAGCTTTGTTGAATACTCGTTTCTGATTGGTCAATCACGGCGTCCTACGGTCTGTTATTTCTTCACAACAGACCGTTGCTACAGTATGTATAACAGACCGTTGCTATGGGCGCAATTCTGATGTATGACTCTGGCGGACTGTTTTTGTGTCATATTATTGATTTCTTAATTAAGTAGCCGTTTAATAAGCGGGATAATGTACAGCTAACAGGTCATTGTTGTGGAAAAAAAACAGACAGTCTGGGTTTATTTCACAACAATGACCGGATTGCTGTACATTATCTCTTAATTATATTTTTCCATGTTATGAATGAAAGTTAATTAATCATATTTATTAAGATTTTTCAACTAATCACAACATGTAAGCCAGCAGCCAGAGGCCAGCAAACACAACCCTCTTTGATCACTTCAAGGAAAACTGAGCACATTAAAAAGAGAAGATAAGTTGGTAACAACATTTTGGTTGTGAAAAGTAAAAACTTTTTGAATGTGAGGGCATTGCAGTTTAAACCCAATTACAAATAACTGTATTTCCTAAAGTGCATGCTGCAGTTGTACAGGATGAAATACTTTATTGAATAGATTTCACTTAAAAAACTCTTCTGGCCAGTATCAAAGCCTGAGCGTCCTTCACCGTGCATTGTTCACAAACCAACAGCCGCTAATAATAGAGAGTGACCATCCCAATGTCAGATAAACGAGACTCCGGTTGTGAATTGCAGATCGGCCTTGCGTCACACAGTCAGCTAAACAGGGTATTCATCCTTCAGGGTTAAATATGAAGACAAAAAATTGACTGAGCGTTAGCGAGGGAAACGCGGATAAAAGAAGACATTTTTTAAAAACTTTAATAACTTAAGAGAGCACTCACTGTGGGCCTTCGCAAGGATTAACTCTTTGTTCTCCAAATGCTCGCTGATCAATAACCAACAGGCCCAGACATCTTTATTCGCAGACAGCTCAAATGCTGCTCAAAGGGAGGAAAAAAGAACAAGAGCCCCCCATTCTGCCCTCTCCGCGTGTTTCAAGGCGCAGACATATTCCTGTCTCCCCTTCCTTAATCTGGCCTGCATTCAACTTGGCCTTCTTTATGTGCAGCATTTCTGTGTGTGTGTTTTTATGAACATATTATGCCGCATCGGGTGAGCGGAGATCATGACACCGAATGGATTAGAGGCAATTCTAATGTGTTTTAAAAGACACACATAAAGAAAAATATTCACTATCAAGATATACTCTCAGAAATGACTCTTTTATTAGGAGCTGGACAAAATGATTAAACTATAACCGACCCTGAAAGGAGCATTTGGAAATTGCAGATAAGGGATGAGAATAACAACAGTGGTGTTCAGCAAAACATGTGTTTGCCTACGTAATCCCGGGGCCTCACTCCCACATCCTGGCTCCTTAAGGCTAATCCAACTGTAAACAAGCAACAATCTTTGCAACACATCTAATTATTAGAAATATGACAGAATGAGAGAAACCACACGAGAGGAGGGAGGGGGGGGGGAGAAAAAACAAAACAGTTTTCCTCTTAAAAATGTGTGCCCTCATTCCTCCCTCCCCGGTGGTGGACTCCCACAGTCCTTGGGCCTTTGTGTCTGTCTCCTCTTTATGAATAGAGGCTTAACCATGGCCTGAAGCAATGCGTCTTCTGCTCCCTCATTGATGGCCAATGCATTATTCATTTATTTTCATCATATCATCAGATGTGCATAAGCTTCACCCAGTTATTTTTGGGGAGCGGCGTTTATTATTGTTTTTTTCCTCCGCTACTTCTCGGGGTCTCGCAGAGCACATCGGCGCTATTCAATCATTCATGGCCTCTCAACTTTATCAAGACCCCGGCTGAGATGAAAACTCGTCCATATTATTGATTATCAGAGGGATTAGCTCCCAGTGAAAGTTAAGGTTAGCCCCCCGATGCCGCTGGTCAATGGACGGGAGCCAGGCCCTTTTGTCAGGAGAGTGTCACCGCACGCCACCCTCTTATGATGCTTTGTGTTAACGCACAGACGTGAAAAGTAACGTCCAAATCATACATGCGTTCTTAATAGGGTTGTCAAACGATTGAATATATTAAGGATTCAGGATTCAGGATTAATCACATGATTGTCCATGATTAATTGCGATCAATCGCAAATGAATCACCCATTTTTTATCTGTTCAAAATGTACCTTAAAGGGAGATTTGTCAGGTATTTAATACGCTTATCAACATGGGAGTGGGCAAATATGCTGCTTTATGCAAATGTATGTATATATTTACTATGGCAAAATCAATTAACAGAAAACAATGACAAATATTGTCCAGGATCCCTCACTGGTACCGCATTTAGCATAAAAAAATATATGTAGTCAAATCATAACATAACACAGAATACAAATAGCTAAATAATAGGTACACTGCGACAGTATTTTTATGTTAAAAAGACCTACCTTTACTTCTCAGGAAAGAATACAGAATAATTGTATCCCTCTGGTGTGAACTTGTGTGAATCTAGGCATAAACTAACAGGCTATTCATCAGTTTTCATTCATCCATTTAATTCATTAATTTTTGCACCTGCTTGAGTATTTCTTTCTCTTAGCACTCTCAATTTCTCTTTCTGTCTCACTCACTGAAGGCCCTTTCAGACACAACGCGACAACGGCACCACTGCGCTCCGAAACCCGTTATTTCCAATAGTTTGTACCGCGCCGTGCACGATGGCTTTTCTCTGCGTCGAGCAAAGCCCAACTTTGGGCGCTGCACGCTGTGACGTGCGCTGAACCCAGCGGCAAGTGCAGGTCAATGTGTCGCAAGCAGCTCTCTTCCGCCAGGGAAAAAACATTAGGTGTAGCTGTATTATTGTCTGGGTGGAAACAGTAGGACTTATACATGCGGTACAGTGCCAGAAACAGGTTGAGATAACAAAAAGGAAAAAAAGATGTGGAAAAATGTACATAAATCGGGAGAAATACGGGAGAATTGTGACCCCGGGAGGAAACTGGGAGAGAGCAATAAAAAACCTGAGTCTCCTGGGATAATCGCGAGGGTTGGCAAGTATGGTGTGTCAGTGTGCTGACTTGACTATGACTTGCCCCAAAACTGCATGTGATTATCATAAAGTGGTCATGTCTGTAAAAGGGAGACTCGTGGCTACCCATAGAACCCATTTTCATTCACATATCCTGAGGTCAGAGGTCAAGGGGGCCGCTTCGAAAATGACCATGACAGTTTTTCCTCGCCACAATTTAATAACAAGTTAACTATGACAGCTCTAGTTCTTAATGGTGTTATTTTTCCTTCAGTTCATTCAAACTTAATGCTCCCAAGGCAAGCGGTGACATTTTTTTTTTCCGGTCTTCAGCAGACAAAACAGGAGCGGGCCAATAGGTAAGATGAGGAACAAAGAGTTTGAAACTCTATATCCTGTGTCCACAGCCCTGTGTGTAAGTCAGCGCCCCGGACCAATTATCCATAGCTCTTTCCCCTACCTTTCTTTACTCCCAATGAAAGACAAACAAAAAAAACCAAAAGCAGCTGGCTTGCTCGGTGCTCCTGTATGAAAGCGCTGCTTCTCTCTCGACCCTCTCTTCATCCAGTGCCCACAAGTCTCCAGCCTTGACCATACATTATCTTCCAGGCTCAATGCTCCTCTTCCTCCTCTCCTTTTTCCCCTCTCCTCTCCTTTTCTCTACCTCTACAAGAATAAAGCGCTCCTAATGACCGCGGGCTCTCAAGGGCCTGCTGGTGCCCGGGTACTCAAAAGTGCATGTGCAGTGGAAAAAGGGGGGCACCTCCTCCTTCTCTTCCTCCTCTTTTATCACAGGTGAGAATAGAGGGTCAAGAGGGGTTAATGTGCTGCTGTTGCACAGAGGTTTGGGCTATCACCATGGCAGCGAGCATGTCGAATACCAAGGTGCATTTCCTTCCTCCTAAAAGAGAGGTTTGTTTGTGACTTGTTTTTTTGGCCTTTGGGTTCAACTTCATTTTCAAATTGTAGGTTGGAAAGGTTTGGCTTTGACACTTCCAAGTAAAGTTGAGGGCGAAGAGACAATGTTTTACTCCTGTTGAGCCAGTGTTAAGGAAACCTTGTACAGCAGAGAGCACTAAATCACCCCAAAGATCCATAAGTTCCTCTTTAAACACCAGCACATCGGTTCCCCCTGCAGTCGTACGAGGCCTGCGGCACATGGACAAAAGGTCAAGGGGTCAAGGGCTGGGGTCACTGGATGGGTTCAGGGAAGATAACAACTGTCGTTCAGCGGTACAGCAGTCATGTACACACACACTGTACATGTGGAAAAAAATACTTTTACCTTGACACGTGTGGCACACTTGGCTTTAATTGTGGGAAGCAGAGAAATTGTTTTGCACGATGCAGACCTGAGAAAATTAATCACTAAAGCCCTGCAAGGCTCCACGTGCTAATTTAAATTCTACTTCTGCAATAAATTAGCTCGCTCCTTTATTCTTTCCCCCTCAAACTTGAAACAAATGCAGGCAAATCTGAAATAATTAATTTCAAAGGGTGTGAATTAAAGAACATTTCCATCTAACCATTCCGATGCAATTTGCATTTTGATTTCTGCGATTTCTGCACTTTTTTTTTTTTACTACTATTATTTTGCTCCCTTACACTCTGCTCTCTCTAAAGGTTTAATATCAGTGTGGATCAAAAGCCTTTCATTAAGGGTTTCTGCGCTCCTTCCAGCATTGTTTGGCTCCTAGGATAACAACAAAGTGCTTTCCCCTACTCCAGGGCCAGGTTAGCAGAGAAGAAAGGAACGGTTATTCCTGGGCTAAGTTCACATCAAACACAAGGGACTCCAAGTGAGAGAAGATGAAAGCGCCAGGCCTGACCCGGAAGATTAGACCAACACTGCTGCCAGCTCTGTAGCACCCAGGGGCCATTCTCACTCTGGGATCCTATACCCCTCCTCTTCATACAGCACAATGGACTTTAGCACAGAACAAGCCTAGAAGAAGAAGAGAGTAAAATATGAGCAGAGAAGGAGATGAAGAAGCAGACGGAGGAAACAAAGCTACAAAGGAGCAGAGCGAGGCAGACAGAGGGAAATGGATGAGAGGGGAGAAAAAGAAAGAAAGAAAAATGTAATATAATTTCAAGAGTGTGAAACTGCAGACTATCCCAACCTACTTTTCTCGCCTCTGCTGCCGCCTCCTCTGACAGATAGCGGTGAGGCAAGGAATAATGCCGATTATCATAATTGCTTAAAGTGTGTGTGAATATTCATGATTTCTCCAGCCTTATTATAGCAACAAATCCACACCAGAATGAATGTAAATGCATTGTGATTATTTTACATAGCGCAATGCCCCCAATCCTTCTGCCCCTCTGTGTGTGTGTGTGTGTGTGTGTGTATGTGTGTGTGTGTGTGTGTGTGTGTGTGTGTGGACGGTGCTGCAGCTGCGGGTGTCAAGGTTGGGTGCTATCTCTAACTGGCCCTCATCAGCTGGCCGAGCTGTTGCCACGCATCACATGCAGAGGAGAGAAAAAGTGGGATGTGAAAGAAAGGGGTAAGATGGAGGGAAGTAAGACGTGGGAAATGAGGAGGGGATGCAGAGGCAACAAGAACACTGACTACGTTTACGTGCATTTTTTGGCCCTTATTCCTAAAAAAAACACAATATTCCTACTAAGCTGTTTACATGGCTAATGAAAATAAATATTCCACTAATATTCCTGCTTATATGCAGCGTGCATACTCTGATTAACGTAACCGGTGGCGGACTTGTTTGACCATGCGAGCACAGCCTCCCTCTTTCATTTCTTCAACCACCTTCTTGAAAAGGTTGGTGTTGCGATATCCTTCTTGAAAAGGTCGGATATTTGCAAAACCTGTTGTTGTCCAAGTCTTTCATAATATTTAAAAGTAGGTGTGTTTCTCCTTCTGACCAGAAATGTGGGCTTTTCTTTTGGGCATGCATTTCTGCAAACTGTCTGCTAGTTGGTTTGTGTTCAACGCACAGAGCTGGCCGTAAACAGGCAAGAGGCCGTGTGTCGCAAACTGTTGTAAAAAAACAAACAATTGAGATGCATATTCTGAATGCACTGTAGGCTAAATGTCATATCCCACATCTTAAAGGATAACTTTGTTATTTTTCAACCTGGACCCTATTTTCCCATGTTTTTGTGTCTCAGTGACTAATGGGGACAACAATTTTTGAAATTGGTCCAGTATTGAGGGAGAACGCTGCAGCCACCAGCTGCTAAACGAGCTGTAATGTAATCATTTGGGAACCTGGCACCGTCATTTTACGTCCACTAAAAGTGCTGTTTTTTGCCACTGACAGGCTCAGATTGGTATTATAAGTGTCTGACAAAATTATAGAAAGGACCCTACAGAGAAATATAACCTACCTTTCACTTGATCCGGTCTGTTTGTTGTTGTGTGTCTCACTCGGAGAAGTCTTGTTGTGAAATCTCGCATCGCCTCCACTTTGTTGAAATCGGCTAAATATTCAGCCATGACATTGAAAATCTTTTAAGCTGGGGACACACCAAGCCGACATCAAACAACTAGTGGCGACGAAGGCCACCAGTTGCGTCGCCTCACGTCGCCTGTGTCGCCAAAAAGTTGCAGTTGAACACACCGCAGAGACGACACCCGACGGGCGGTTACCACGTACGTTCTGCACCTGCGTGAGATGGAATAACTCCCCATAGCAGCAGGTCACGGTAGTCTGTGTTCATCATTCAAAAAGGGAAACCGGAAGACCGAGGACTGCGGATATACAAGCCGTTATTATGATACGTACATGAAATAAAGCTGCGTTTGCCGACCATTTTCACACCACTCTCACTCACCACTTAGCTTCATTCCAGATGGCTACTGTATGTCGTTGTGTAAATATCCGTGTTGGAATGATCAGATGAGATGAGGATGAAAAAGAAGAGCCTTCTGTGTTTTTACTCTTGACTTTACTCGTTGGCTTGCTTTCCTCACGTCCGTTTCTCTTTACTGATTCGTTTAAGATGAACCGCCAATCAGAGTGATTTCTCTCACTGACTGGCGCCGCCACCGATTCAACTGAATCGGCCGAAAAACCTCTAACGCGGGCAGACTAGAGTCGATGGTGACGGCCGACCGTCAGCTTGGTGTGTCAGGGCCTGTAGATAACACTAAGCTACTCTTTCTGTACTCCAACACAACAAACTCTGACAACACCGCTGTCCCGTGGCACTCCTCTCTCCACTCTCACTCACGTTTCCATCGCCGCCTTTTCCAGCAACAAGTCACATGACACAATGACAAACAGGAAGCGAAAAGTAAAAAAAAGTTTAATTTCTCTGTAGGCTCATTTCCATAATGTTGTCAGACACTTATAATAACACTCTGAGCCCGTCAGTGGCAAAAACAAAAAAAACTTTTAGTGGACGTAAAATGACTGTGCTAGGTTGCCCCAAATGATTACATTACAGCGTGTTTAGCGGCTGCAGCGTTCTCCCTCAATACTGGACCAATTTCAAAATTGTCAAAATGTTGTCACTTGGACACAAAAACATGGAAAAATAGGGTCCAGGTTGAAAAATACCCAAGTTATGCTTTATCGGAAAATGCTCCATTCGTAATAAGGCCTAATTCAGAATATCCAAACAGAATATGCTGTTATCAAATTCAGAATACTGTCATATTCGTAATAATAGAGGAATATTAGCATGCATGTAAACGTAGTGTGAAAGTAAAGAATGTGTGAGAAAGCGATAGGAGAGAACGAAAAGCAGGAGAGGAAGGAGGGGTCATCCACGCACAAACAAATGCACTTTCCCATCCTGGTTTTGAATTTGTAGAAAGGGGAGAGAGCTAAAGAAAGAGAGACAAAGAAAAGAAGAACATGGGTGAAAGAAAACATGGGATGTTGAGGTGTTGAAATTTGGAGTACGGAGGAGTGCGGTTGGGGCACATGGGACATACAAGGCACATAGCGTCGTAATATCAACACACACACACACACGCGCGCACGCACACACACACACACACACACACACACACACAGGCCCCCTCCTGCTCCTGTGCCCATGCTTCTGAGGTGCCAGATGGCACAGGACAAACCCTCCTTAGGGGAAACAGTGTGGTGACCCCTCCCTCTCTCACCCATACTTTCTCACACATTGAAGACACATGGAAACAAAGATGGAGGGGGGTGGGGGTGAGGTTATCAGTGATGCCCATCAAAGCACACACACACACACACACACACACACACACACACACACAAGCTATGCACGGACTTACTCCCGAGATGCAGCGATATCAAGGCATGCCATGACATATTCTGACGCGGGCGAAGGCTTTGAATAGCCCCTCAAATATGTGGCTAGCCTGTGGGCCTGCCTCACGGACAGTGCCCTGCATCAAACAGGAGCTGCCTTCACTTTGTCTGCCATCCATGCCCTGCTACCTGAAGATGCTATCTCACCTCCGCCCGCATGGTTCACAGTGACCCGCCCAACAGACCTCTGCAGCAACAGGACCTGTGAATCCTGTCCAAAAGCTTTCGTAAGGAGTGGTGGTTATGGGTGAACGGTCCAGAGACAGAGACAGAGAGAGAGAGATAGAGGAGATAGGAAGTTCAGGAATGAATGTGGGTGAAATTAGAAGAGCTGAAGCACATTGTTGCTGCTGGTGGTGGTCATATTAATCAAAGTACCCCCTGGCTTATGTCATATACAGTAAGTGGTGGCTGGGAAACAGTTTCAAAATGTTCTATATGTTAAAGGGATAGTTTGGGTGTTTTGAATTGGGGTTGTATGAAGTACTTGTCCTTAGTAGTACAGTAGGTTATTACCTACAGTAGATGGCGGCCGGCACGCCCAGAAGCAGACAGGAGTTACTGCACAGAAGCAAAGCAATATACTGCTGTGGATGGGTCAAACAAACACAGGACTTTCAACCAGGAGACCACTGTTTGTGACCCGTGTGAAACTAAAAGTAACGTTGACTTAATTTGTCACGTTAGTCACGTGACTTGTCGGTATCGTCAGTCCCGTGAGACACGTGAGTCTTTAGTCAGTGAAGTTAACGTCAACTACGACCATTTCTTAACCCTACCTAAGTGGTTTTGTTACCTAAACCTAACTTCCTGTGAAAATTGAAGTTTATTTTGAAAGGACACTATGCATGTAACGAGTGTATATTGACACGCCGTCCCTGGTCCGTCCAAAAGTAACGCAAGAGGGGTACCTCGTGCGTCAGTCTCCGATTCCGAGGGGCACTGACCAAGCGGCGGTATTTGACGACTTGGGAGCGAGAATGTTTTGGAAATGTATAGCTCAAATTTAGATCTCCACTGAGCCATTCAATGATATTTGGCCACATCGAAAAATACCTCTGTCTTTCTGCGGCTAAATAGTGACCTATTTGATTTCGTCTCACTCCTCTCTCTGCGCGCCGGCTTGGAAGGAAAGACTGCACTGGGAGGACAGGCCGAGGCGTCCCAACGGGCTCCACCACTTATCACCAGCCTTCTGAGATTCCACCAAGATTCACCCCCTTATGAATAATCTCACCCACGGGCACAATGGTGCATTGGAAGGGAGGGTGGGGTGGGGAGGAGGGGGGGAGAAAGCGACAGATTATTTAGAAAGACACAGGGAGGGTTAGGGATAGTTTGAGGGGGAGTGAGAAAGGAAAAAGGAGAGAGGAAAAGGGGGAGACGAGAGAGAGAGAGAGAGAGAGAGTGAAGCGGGATGGAGAGAATAAAGGGAGAGGGAAGGAGGAGGGTGGGAGGGGATGAAGGGCAGAGAGAGAGAGCGAGGCGAGAGGAAGTCTTTTGATGTGTTTCCCTCTCCAGAGCGGGCATCAGGGCGGATGGTGGATCCGAAGCTGGCCCCGCTGCTCGAAGGGACTGACTGGTTTATTAAACGCTCCCACCGCCCCCATGCCTCCGAGCATGATGGGATTAATGCTGGCATAACCCTTTACTAAATTCATTACAGGGGGACGCTGGCTAATTTGATTTGATATTATTTTAATAAAGTTCTGTGATGATTTGGAAGATTGTTTCAGGCTATCAGAAATAATTTTCCAGTTATTACCGCCGTTCAGGCAAGTCCTTTGATAGTGGCAGTCAGTCTTGGTGTGCGCAGAATACATTAGCCGTAAGTGCAAGTGCTTTAGCTACAAAGCTACCGAAGAAACACTAATAATGAGACCACTCTGAATTGCTGAGTGTTGTGAAATGGTGTTCAGATGTGCTGTGGGCAGGCGCCATGTAAGGCAAACATGACAGAGGAAGAAGAAGAAAGGGAGGAAGAGACAGAGGAGAGATATTCTGTATGCACTGAGCTTACACATGTCACCATTGTTACATCTCCTAGGGATACATGGTTGCCTTTCAGAGGAGCACCAGTGCTTTGTGTTATTCATGTGGTTAGTAAAGAGTCTACTACTAGCGTGGGTGTCTCAGAACAAAAACATGGACCATTTTCTTTTTTCATTGCTGTGGATTTTGTTTGTCAGTGCACAAATGATCAGATGTAGAGCAGGAAAAATGGCATGGTCCAGTGTTATTCTTTATGATTTACTTTTTTAGTAGGGCTGTCAATCAATTTGAATAATTAATCACGATTAATCGCATGATAGTTAATCCCAATTAATCTCGCATTTTTTTATCTGTTCAAAATGTACCTTAAAGGGAGATTTGTCAAGTATTTAATACTCTTATCAACATGGGAGTGGGAGAATATGCTTGATTTGTGCAAATGTTTGTATATATTTATTATTGGAAATCAATTAACAACACAAAACAATGACAGATATTGTCCAGAAACCCTCACAGGTACTGCATTTAGCATACAAAATGCTCAAATCATAACATGGCAAACTGCAGCCCAACAGGCAACAACAGCTGTCAGTGTGTCAGTGTGCTGACTTGACTATAACTTCCCCAAACTGCATGTGATTATCATAAAGTGGGCATGTCTGTAAAGGGGAGACTCGTGGGTACCCATAGACCCCATTTTCAATCACATATCTTGAGGTCAGAGGTCAAAGGACCCCTTTGAAAATGGCCATGCCAGTTTTTTCTCGCCAAAATGTAGCGCAAGTTTGGAGCCTCCTTTGAAGCTAGTATGACATGGTTGGTATCAATGGACTCCTTTGTTTTTTTCTAGTTTCATATGATAGCAGTATCTTCACACCAGCTTTAAAACTACAATCTACAATCTCAGAAAGATCGATTGCATTAATGTGTTAAAGAAATTAGTGCCGTTAAAACAAATTTGTGTTATCGTGTTAACTTTGACAGCCCTACTTTTTAGCAGTACTTGGTACATGTTTCTGACATACTAAGCGTATTTTACTTCTAATGTGTTTTGCTTAGTTTGCACAGTTTTACAGAATAATTAGGTTCTGTGTCCGTCTCAGTGATGTATTGGCCCCTCTGTGTTGGAATAATCCTGTTTTCCACCGAGCCTTTTGTCCACCTCATGTCATGAACCGTTGCCAGTTGCATATAATCCTGCCACTGTCTCTTCACCTATTTACATATTCCTCAAGATAATTGGAGACGTTGTAGATGTCTCACACTATTTCATTAAGCCTGCGTCCAGACCCTGAAAGTTTGTGGAAGAGAAGGGAAAGAAGTGGGGTTTCGGGGAGTGGGGGGGGGGGGGGGGGTCGAACTATACGGTAGTGACAATGTTTTTGTTTTTGTTTTTCCTTAAACCCCAAATGACACACATTTCCCTCTGAAAAGATAAGCCCTCAGTCAAAGGCCGCGGGAGATGTCTGGGACCCTGTGAAAGAAGTGGGAGAATTACCTACCAGGGGTCTGGCATGAAGAGAGGAGGGGGGGCTGTGGAGAAAGAGATGGTGGTGGTGGTGGTGGTTGGGGGGGAGGGCGGGGTTACCCTTATTCATTAGTCCGTCTGGGGTCCAAGGCGGGGTCACACAATGTGACGGTTGTTCTCCAGACCCCCAGACCCCAGCAGACACGTTTAATGGCCACCGTTTCCTCTCCAGACAGAGAGAGAAAGAGAGGGAGGGGGGACGGAGGTTGGAGTGAAGGTGACAGAGAGGGGATGGACTTTAAGAGACTAAAAAGAGAGGAGAGGGATGAATAAAACGTAAAGAGAAAAAGTGAAGAAAGAGAGAAAGGGACAAAACAAGATATAGGAAGGGGAAATGAAGAGGGGGCGGGGGTTTAGGTGGACCAGCAGTCGGAGAGAGGAGACGCATTTTTGGGTCATTGAGGTTCTCACTCGGAGCAAGTTAGTACCTGCCCTGGGAGAAAAACGGCACAGCATTCCACCTCTGGATGCCTCCCTCTCTGTTGTTTCACGAGCTCAAAGGTTCACAGGTCACAATTTAGAACAATTATTGGGGTCAGAGTTCATGGTTATCGTGGGTAAGTGGAATCACACAAATGTGGAATTTCACGGTCCACAACAACAACAAAAAACTCTTGAAAGTGGATGGTTTCCACTTTACATAAATACTTCAACAGCACTTGACTTAGCCGTCTATAAAATCCAATTAAAACGTTTATGTGATCAACACCTGCCAAATCAAATGGGATCACTCGCAACTTCCCATCGCTTATGGAAATGGCATGCAAATCGCATGTATATCACGTTGTGTTTTTGTTCCATTTGTGCGTTTCTTAACCAAGGCATTTGATAATGTCAAAGTGTCAGAGGTTTCTGTAATAGCTAGCTTTCTTTAAGTTCATTATATCCGCGGAGATACGCTGCTCCAGGTTCAGTAGCGTGGCCCCGGGCAGAAATCAATGTCCGCAAAAAAGGTTTTCTGATACCACAGCAAGTAATCAAGGTTACGGCAAAGGGCACGCATTAACACAATCTCACTGAAATATGCAGAGTTCATGTGCATATGTTGCTAGATTAAATCTAAAACTCAAATGTCAAGTGTAAATGCATGCAGATCCAAGCAAATAGGGCAGAGATGCTGCTATTGATACTATGGCTGCAAGGCTCAGCGAGGTATATGCATTCGGTTAGTGATGCTTATTCATATTTAGCCTCTACCAAGAATCAATTATTTTTTTAATCATCTGTTATGAAGACATGAATGTAATATAAATCAATGTCGATGTTAGAAAGATAATTTGCTTGTATTTGTAGCCCAAAACCATAGACACAACTAAACTCTAATCTATAGAAATATGTATATGTATATACTACGGCTGTCAATCGATTAAAATATTTAATCGCGATTAATCATGGACAATCACAAGTTATCGCACATTTTTTATCTGTTCAAAATGTACCTTAAAGGGAGATTTGTCAAGTATTCAATACTCTTATCTACAAGGGAGTGGACAAATATACTGCTTTATGCAAATGTATGTATATATTTATTATTGGAAATCAATTAACAAAACAAAACAATGACAAATATGAACTCAAGCCCAACAGGCAACAACAGCTGTCAGTGTGTCAGTGTGCTGGCTTGACTATGACTTGACTCAAACTGCATGTGATTATCATAAAGTGGGCATGTCTGTAAAGGGGAGACTCGTAGGTACCCATAGAATTCATTGTCATTCACATATCTTGAGGTCAGAGGTCAAGGGACCCCTTTGAAAAATGGCCATGACAGTTTTTCCTCACCAAAATTTTGCATAAGTCTGGAGTGTTATTTAACCTCCTCCTTCCCTAGTATGACATGGCTGGTACCAATTGTTTCCATAGGTTATCTAGTTTCATATGATATCAGTATCTTCACTCTAGCTTTAAATCTGAGCCCGATACAACCTCCGAAAGATAGACTGCGTTAATGTGTTAGATATTAGTGGCGAATTGCGTTAACGCGTTATTATAACAATAACTTTGACAGCCCTAGTATATATACTGTACATGTACAGTATATCACATGTCATCAAAGTTAACTTATGCTCTGAACAAAGCGTAATGGCAAATGATTTTTATCTAATGGACCAGTTTTTCTGCCATTTACAAAAGGGTTTAAGATGGAATTAAAAGATTTAACATTAACTACCTAGGTATCCGTTCCTACATCCATCTCCAGAGGTTCCCTCTTAGTCCCCAGTGTGAAAGGTAGTAATTTGTCACTTTACGCCGGCTCCAATTAGATTAATTGCATTAGACAGGCTAGTTTAGTGAAACCCCCTCCTCTGGAGCTGAGAGACGTGGGTTTTCTGTCTTCTTTTCTTCTCCCCGTCCTTTATACGCTGTTTCTATCCCCAAAGGTTTTAGTTATGATCTTGAAAGATTTTGTGATCCGCTGTTGAATCATGTATCGCAAATAGAGCGAGCAGGTTGGATTATTTTAAGAAAACACCTTTATTTCTGCATAAAATATAGTTTTTCCAAGTGTAGTTAAACATCCAGGACACTAATTATTTCCTCTGAGTAAATACAATATTATTATTTATCCAAACAGCAGTAAAACAGCACCAACAGAAACCCACCTACATGTCTAAACCATAAATTCCTCCGTGCCTGCACCTTCCTCTTAAAAAGTCTGGTGGCCAAAACACGTGTTGATGCTGCCAAAGCCTTAGTTAGCACCGGTCGCCCCCGCTGACTAGAGCAAGAAGATTAGGGGTCATGTCAGCTCCAGATTATTGGAGGATTTTACATTTATAAACCTGTGCTGGCTCTAATTTAACTGCACCTTCAGGGACCTTAAAGCGCGGCTGGAATGAGAGAAACAGATGTGGGGCCCTGTTAATGGGGGAATAGCAGCGCTGGGATGGCTCGCAGTCACTTGAAAGCAGCCAAAAGAAAAGCTGCGGACACAAAGACAAGGCCAGACACGCTCACTCATGCCCTCGTATTCTTTCTCTTTCTGATTTCCCCCTTTTCCTCTCCATCACTTCCACACGGTTTCTCCTCGTTCCTCTCTTGCCACTTCCTCTCCCCTTTCCCTCTCTCTTCTCCCCCGTTTCCTCTTCTCAGGTGGAGCTTTGCTAAACCCGGCTGGGTTTCATGCCATGTACTGTTGGGTGGGTTTCCCTGCCAAGCGTTCGGCGTCCAGGGATACTCGCCTGGCGCTGGCACACTGGCCGCGGCCCAGGCCTCTGTAGCTTGTGCTCTGGTCAGCTGGCAGAGCAGTTGAAAGTTAAACACCTTGGACTGTGAAATCAAAAGGCACTGCAGTGATTTGACTTGTACGATCTTTGCAGAATATTATGTCACCGAGTCCTGAGGGGGAAGAAGGATGAAGAGATTGTGGGATGTGAAATATTGTGTCATGCTTGCTGATGTATGTTTCTGACGGTTTTAGGGTAGTTGGGCAAATAATGCTGACCGGATAGAAAGCGAGGGCTGAGATAAGGCAGAATATTCGAGCTAACATGCTGGTTAATATTTCTGTGAATACTGATCTCTTGTTTTCTCGTCCTCTCAACCTTTGTCCATCTGAATCCATCTCCCTCCTTAGGGGTTTCAGCCTGAAGTGGGTAAGCGTTTAAATGGATCTGCTTCCCATTTGAGGGCCCTCAGCCGTCACCATGCCTAATGACAGAGGGCACTGGATTCCTCTCCCTTTCTAAGTCTGAGAAATCTCACCATGGAAGGACCAGCTACCACAGACAGGGCTGTGCAACTGCAGATTGCGGGGTTACAGGGCTCGCCTTTACATCCATGCAAACTAATGAGCAGTATGTCTTGATATGCTGGAAGAGATACCCTGTGGAGTTTTTCTTGTAAACAAGGACAGTTATGTTTAGTCGGTGTTTCTCACCAAAGCGTATAGTGTGGTATCATGAGGCTTAACGAACCTGTTCAATGCATTTCTTTCTACATTTAACATTTGCAAAGCCAATAACCTTGAATATTAAAATGTACATTGCCAAGTGAGTCATTGAAGTATGTGTTGAATAACTAAGAAAACCAGTTCAAGGCAGAGTCAGAGATCTCTGTTCAGTGCTTCAAACTATCAATGAGAATGGAACAGTCAACTAACTAAAGCTGTGCTAAAGGAAGGGGCAATGTTTGTTCACCTTTTTGTCACTCTAATCTAACTAATGCAGAATAAACTCCAAAGTGTACTTTTAACCCTCTGAGACCCACAATAGACCTGTTTTTGTCTTTTTTGGGGGGGTGCAGGGGGTCTTTAGGGGGAGATAGCAGGTCAACAGTAGATGTAACATAGAAGTGGTGTACATCATCTGAAAGCTGGGAACCTGAAGATTAGTTTGAGATGCAGCTCAGCACTGTGTCAAGTTGTTCTAGTCATAAATCAGAAATAAACGTGAATTAATTAATTAGTTTAAATAAATTGTAAAAGTGTATAATGTTTACAACATTATGATAGAAGTGTATGGTGGTCATTCATGATCTGTTATGTCTCATAAGTTGTTGCAGCAATTTTTGGGTTGATACCATTTTTTACTGTAACTGTAATTGATAAAAATGACCAATAATCCTCTGAATGCTCTAGGTCTCTAGTTTGTGGGTGTAAAGTTTCATGAGGCTGTGATTATCCTAGAGGTCACCGCAGGTCATTTTATACAGTGAGGTCAAATAAAAAAAATTGGTCTCACTACAATGAAATGGCTACTATGGGGACTAACATCATCACACATGAATACAGTTGGGGCTCATTGGATCCACAAGAGTCTCAGCTTTACAGTGATACCCAGTTTATATAATTCCAAGACTGTTTAGTGACCCCAGTATGCAGAAATATTCAAGCACATGATTTTAGAATAGGAGAAAATAGCACATTTATACTGCATGAAAACAACTGCATTGTTTTTGCCCCAAACTGCATGTGATTATCATAAAGTGGGCATGTCTGTAAAAGGGAGTCTGGTGGGTACCCATAGTACCCATTTTAATTCACATATCTTCAGGTCAGAGGTCAAGGGACCCCTTTGAAAATGGCCATGACAGTTTTTCCTTGCTAAAATTTAGCCCAAATTTGGAGCGTTATTTAGCGTTCTTCCTGACATGGTAGGTGGTTCATGACATGGTTGGTACCAATGGACCCTTAGGTTTTCTAGTTTCATATGATATCTGTGTCTTCACTCTAGCACTAAATCTAAACCTACTAGAGCCTCTGAAAGACAGTAAGGTCAGGGTCTCAGGGGGACAACGATGGTATTGTCAATCTCAGAATGGAATTAAAACCACATAAGTAATTAAAAAAAAAATAGTTTCAGTTTAGTTTAGGGCTGTCAACGTTACTGTAACGCGATAATAACGCAAAATTGTTTTAACGCCACTAAGTTGTTTAACGCATTAATGCAATTTTGCGATTATTAAGTTGTAGCGGGCTCAGTTTCAAAGCTAGAGTGAAGATGCTGACATCATCACTAGTTTGTCTCAAAGAAGGCTAAATAACTAAATTTTGGCGAGGAAAAACTGTCATGGCCATTTTCGAAGGGGTCCCTTGACTTCTGACCTCAAGATATGTGATTGAAAATGGGATCTATGGGTACCCACGAGTCTCCCCTTTACAGACATGCCCATTTTATGATAATCACATGCGGTTTGGGGCAAGTCATAGTCAAGTCAGCACACTGACACACTGACAGCTGTTGTTGCCTGTTGGACTGCAGTTTGCCATGTTATGATTTGAGCACATTTGTTATGCTAAATGCAGTACCTGTGAGGGTTTCTGGACAATATCTGTCATTGTTTTTTTTTTTTTTATTGATTTCCAATAATATATACATTTGCATAAAACAGCATATTTGCCCACTCCCATGTTGATAAGAGTATTAAATATTGACAAATTTCCCTTTTAAGGTTCATTTTGAACAGATAAAAAATGTGTGATTAATAAGCAATTAATCAATATTAAATATTTGTATCGATTTACAGCCCTATTTTAGTTACATTTAGCACAAGCTCAAGAAATTATATTGTGTAAATTTAGTTTTTTTTGCTTCTATGTTATTGTGTGTCAGTGGGACCATCAGGCTGAGCGAGTGTCATACCGTGTGTGACTGACTGCAGGAAGTTGATAATCATAAACTGTCCCTTTAGATCACCTTACTCATAATGCTTCTGGCAAGTTCTCTCGTCCCAAAACTGCAAAACTGAATCAGCCTCATGCACATAAAATTACTGCCATCAGACACACATACACACAGGGACACACACCCACCCTTGTTATACAGTGGCTTGGTGTGAGAGGGGCAAAGCGGTGCCTCATCAGTGGCCAATCAGTGGTTCTGTTCCATATGGCACAGATCGGGAGGCATCACATGCTCGCCGGCTTCCCAGTCCTACTGCCAGACAGGCCTGTTAATTGGGCGACAAGATCAGAGGCAGTATTACAAGCCAATTAAAGCGATCGGGACAGATTGCCAAGTGATGAGCTCCACTGCGTAATTGAGAGTGTGAAGTGCTTGTCGCCTCTCTCTCCCTCGCCCTCTCTCTCTCTCTCTCTCTCTATATATCTGTCTCTTTCTCTCTCTGGGTTCATCTGAATAAGTGATGAGACTGCGGAGGACTGAAACTAGTTAGCGCATTAGAGATGTCACTCGAGACCCCTTCATCATTACTCTTAGAGCAGGACGCAGTGGATTTGGGTTAGAGGATTTGCTGCGCCGCCTCACTTTAGCCGTTGTACTGTATAGTGAGTGGGCCCGTGGTGCTGATGTACCGACATCAGAGCAGACAGCAAACATTTCACAATACAGGGAAACTAAAGCTCTCTCTAGACCCATCCATTCAAGTTTGAGAGATTTGTTGTTTCATGAATCTCTGTTTGTTTGATTTATGCCGTTCTCCTGTGATTTGATATCGGCTGTGTCATTAGTTTGTTTTTGGGTTGGTTTTGTGTGTGTGTGAGAAAGAGAGAGAGAGAGAAACAGAGAGAGAGAGATGGAGAGAGAGGGGGGGAGAGAGAGAGAGAGTGATCCATACGACAGCTACTTTAATTTGTTCTGGGAATATTGTTGTACTGGTGCAGTCCACTGGGTAGCACCTGCATGCCAAGTTTGCTTAATCATGCAAAAAGAACAGAAAAATGCATTACAGATGTCAGACCGCGTCCCGATAGAGACAGAGATTTGACAAACACCTTGAACCCTGAGAGGAAAGTGGTGCAAAATTCATTTTTGTAGCGTTCAGGTAGATCTGCTTGTCACCAGAATATGAGTTCTGCACCTGATGTTTAGTACATTAGCCGAGCGTATAGCAATTAATCATTATCTCTGTCTTCCCTTTTTGTATGCATGAGCAGAAAAAAATGTATTAATAAAAATAATATAAAAAAACATTTGAAACATCAACTATGTAAACTATTAAGGTGTTTGAAATGTATCACATCATGACTATACAATATATTCCATTTAATAAAGTTTTTTTTGTTTTTCGCTTACAAGAATCAATAAAAATGATAATGGGAATAATGTAAATATTGTAAATTAGGGCTGTCAAAGTTAACAACGCGTTAACGCAAATTCGTTTCATCATCATGTTATGATTTGAGCTTTATGGTAAATGCAGTACCTGTGAGGGTTTCTGGACAATATGTGTCATTGTTTTGTGTTAATTGATTTCAAATAATAAATATATACATACATTTGCATAAAGCAGCATATTTGTCCACTCCCATGTTGATAAGAGTATTTAAATACTTGACAAATCTCCCTTTAAGGTACATTTTAGATCACATTAGATATATTAAGTGATTGACAGCCCTATTGTCAATATTTACATTTCATTTCATATATTTCAGGGAGGAATTGAAGAAATTAGTTAAATTTTGTGAGAAGCTGTTGAATTATGATCCTTATGCAAGATTCACAGTATTTGTTTTGATGCAGTCTGATTTTCATAACTTACAATAAACAATGCATGTAATACATTTGTAATTTGGCCAATAAAACCACAGCATTAGTTAGACTTCATTACACTTAATTACGCAAAGGTCTTTCCTAACGCCCTTGCAATGCTGTCAATCCCACCTTGACAGCACCATATGAGGTTTTGTCAGCGAAACAATATAACCATAAGAAAACAAATAGTTAAGAAATGTAGGTTACTTTCATCAGTATATCTACAGACAGCACAGAGTCACCACTCATGACAAAACCACATTTCTGTGTGCTGCCGTTAGTTGAACAGTTCTACAGAGGCTGTCTGGATCCAGTCCAAACCTTCCTGCCACAACAGATCAATAGGCCTACAGACAAATAACGACAGGACACAGTACAAAATATGACAGGAAACAATCTGGAAAGCTGGAACCGGAAGAGGGGGGGGGGTTTAACGTGACAAAAATAAAATAGTACACATGTACCTCAACACATAGGTGCCGCAATAAGGGGAACAATGAGACTTTTTGTCCCCTACTTTTAGGTGTTGTGATAATAAAGTTGTAACGTCTAAGCCAGGTATTAAGGTCATAGGACGTTGGCGATAATGTCTATATGGCGTAACATGCTGGACATTTATCGAATCATGAGCAACTATTTTGTAGCCTAATTCAAATGAAATCAAAGTGATCTGACATCCAGCCCACCCGCCACAGTTTCATAATGAGCCAAAACTATTTTTACACTTCTCAACGGGTGGGGTCCGTGCAGTCTGCCGCGGGGATTCAACTCGGTGGGTCGTCCCCGGCGCTGGCTGGCAATCGCATTGCACTTCCTCTGCTGCACCAGCTTGGAAAGACCCAGAGTGAAGGCAGCTCCAGCTCCAACCGTGAGTTCCCTCGCCCAGACCTCGACGCTTCCCAGGGCTGTGGAGTGCTCGTTGCGCAGTGCGTCCTCTCTCCCCGCGGGGAGGGACGGGGCTCCCGGTTCGACTGTCAACCGCGGCGGACTGTCCTCAGTGCTGTCCTCAGGGATGTCGGCAACCCACCCGTCTTGAAACACGGACCCGTCTCATTTACCATGCTTTGTCGGTGGGACTTTTTGCCATGTCATCACCATACATATCCAACTAATGTGTTCATGATAAAATTGTTTACTAGAGCACGAAGTTCTTCATAGATCTAGCCTCTTAACTTTGCTCTCAAAGTGCACCAGATTGATGCATTTAACTTTAAAATGTGCAAAGTCTTCTCCCAGAGCCCCCTAGAGGGTCCGAATTGCTGCATCATCCTCAGCATACATTTTGCTACGGTTTCTGAGTTGAATGACATGTTTCCACAAAACGGTGTGCAACATGCTTTTAAGTACATTTTCTCTCGTTTTGTGGGTGTGTCAGAGGTGTTGCCGAATCAGCAGCGATGTGTATGTAAACCTGCCGTATTAAAAAGGCAATGAGCTTGCGTAACACAATGCGGTGGTACCCCTCTTGCGTTATTGTACAGTTGTTACATGCATACATGCATACTGTCCTTTCAAAATAAACTTCCGTTTTCACAGGAAGTTTGATTCAGGCAACACAACCACAGTTGGAAACGGTCGTGGTTGACATTATATTCACTGACTAACGACTCATGTGACTAACGACTCACGCAACTCACGGGACTGACGATACAAAAGAGTCACGTGACTAAAGACTGACGTGACAAAATAAATCAACGTTACTTGTAGTTTCACACGGGACACAAACAGCGTTGCTCCTGGTTGGAAGTTTTGTTTGTTTGAACCATCCACCACAGTTCCGCCCGCCCTTAGCAGACTCTCGCGCTATTAATACTACGTCACTTGCTCCGACCGTCGAATAACGCCGGGGGTGGGTTTACATTGGAGTTAGTTGAAAGCACAGTTCGTCACATACTGTTGCTAAAGGGTGTCTTCATGCGTCAGTTTCCAATGCTGAGGGGCGCTGCCCAATCGGTGGTTTTTGACTAGTTAGGAGTGAGACCTGGTTGTGTAAATAAACACAAAATCAGCCCCTACATGAACTAAATTGCCTTCCAGGTTGCTGTTTTCCTCAGCTGGTTATTTATTTATTTGTTACTAATGTCCAATTCGCCAGGACAGTTTTGTCAGCTTTTATTGTGCCAATATTCTGAAAGAATCTGCAGGACAGAAGCAGGAAAGATCACGATAACAACCTCTCGTGGAACAAGAAGAGATTCCATCGAAACCAAGTCGAGTTACAAACCTCAGCTTGGATGGGAAAATCTCACAAACTTCAGAAAAAATCACAGCTTTTTAATGTCAATGTCGGGAGACCTCCCGAATACAGCTGATGAAACACAGTAGCTACTGGGATATGTTTTCATAAACCGATGGCAACGGAGCTCATTTACTGTAAGCTCCTTGTGATTATGTTATGACAGTTATGACACTGAAGACTTATCTTTGGCGATAGCTCCATGTCACGTGTGGTTTGGAGGTAGCTGCTATTTAGCGTAGCTCAAAACCAAAGTCTGTGCCCTTTGCTATCTGTCTCTCTCTCCCTCTGCCTCTCTATCTCTCTCCACCACTATCTGCGTCTCCCACAGCCTCTCCCACATCCCTCCACAATACCACGGTAGCCCTTTAATAACCAACGGCTGTGATTATCCAGTCAAGTCAGAGATTTTCAATGATATTTTCCATCTGATTTTTTTTAAAACTAATGGAGTGTTGCTGCGTGTTCTGTGTATGATACACTTTTTAAAGGATTGCAGGGGCTCCCTCTGAGGGCTCGGAGCCATTTCAAATAGCAGCTAATGCTAGACTCAACTGGCTTTGTTTGTTTTAAAGAGGGGAGCGTGACATTTAGTGGCTAACCGAGGGGCGAGGGAGGGAACATGAAAGTGAAAGTTTCGTTTTCAAAAAGAAAATGCCAGCCTATAAGGTTTCTGTTACAGGCAGGTTGTCGTACCACACACACCCTCCTAAACCGCACACACACACACACACACACGACTGGAGCTCCAAACGTAACGACCATTTTCAGTCCTCGCCATCAATCTTAAATGTCCTGCAAGGTGCATCCTCGTCGCGTTTAAGCACACTTCTCTTTAAATGGGCCATAACTTTAAAGGGAGTTGACACCAACTTCCCATTACAAAACAGTAACAACTTTCACAACCTTTTTTATGAGCTTTATTGACAACCCTCCCTGCAACGCGGAGCAGCAGCAGTTCAATAGTTGAATTGTCCCTCTTTTCTCCCCCGCTTGTCCTGCTGATGTTGTTCTACTGCTACTCGGGGAATAAGAGACCTCACACTATGGGGACTTGTAAAACCACTGTCATGTTGATGGGGAGACTCAGCAGTGTGTATGTTTGCGTGCACGAGTGTGTGTGTGTGTGTGTGTGTGTTCAGACTGTGTGTGCGTCTTTGGATGCGGTGTATGAGCACACTGCAGAGACCAGTAAAATGCTGTCTGAATGAAGTCCCAGTGCAGCAGTGGTGAGTAGTGTTTGATGGCCATGTGATTTGTTTGTTCAGCCCCAATGGCCTTTTCTCCTGGCTGAGGGAGGGAGAGAGAGAGAAACCAGGAGAGAGGGAGGGCTGATCGCTTCGCACCTTCTCCCCTCCTAGCCCCGCAAATGAGCCATTTAATCCTCCTTCCTACAGCTAAATCAACACCTCTCACACACTCCGAGCTGGTTCGGACCACCGCTGCCGCTCTATCTGACTGTCAGTCTTGGTGGGATTTCAGTTCTCGACAGTATTCAGTATTGGGAAGCAGTAATGCCTTATACATATATCACTTCGAGGTACAATATGCATTGAGTTCTCATCTCACCTCAAGCATTGTGATGGAGAAAAGGAGCGAGACAGAGAGCGACATTAAGCCCCAGACACAACAACCCGACATCAAAGAAGTAGAGGTGATGAAGGCCGACTGTTGCGTCGCCTTTTTCTCGGCTGACAAGTTGCACTTGAACAAAGACTACAGCCGACAGCCAGTTAGCACCATGGATGTATAAAGAGACCTGGATACAGCATTGTAGGCGGGCTCCTGTTCATTCCTATGAGAGTTCCTCAGTGGCGCATGAAGCCAAAATGACTCGACTGCCGAGTGATAAAGTACCCGGATCATCCGGCGAACTTCCGCATCCATTGGGCCCATAGAGCTGGCACAGTAGCGTTTCCTTTAACTCCGCCTCCCAGCCCGCAATCCAGCCTCGGTCTGGGTGTCATTCACATGAACGGAGGAAGGGAAATAACTCTGGATTAGGCTATTAGTGCATTTTACAGCTTTTAAACCTAATGATTTAAATAAGGGCTATTCAAGTGTTCGTACTGGGAAGTTGATTTACCTAAAAAAAAAAATGATCCCCTGATTTATGGACATCTCTCTCCCAATGTAAGTCTATGGGATAAAATATTTTTGGGCCCGATGGCATCATGTGACGGACACGGAAGTTGTAGTACCGCCGTTTTGCTACTACGAAAATTTGCTTCAAAGCCCGGCACACTTCCTGGGGTCTTGGTTAGCACGTATGTTCTGCGCCTGCATGAGAGGAAATAACTCTCCACACCAGTATGCGGCGTTAGTCTGTATTCATCATTCAAAAAGGGAAACCGGAAGACCGAGGACTGCGATACACAAGCCGTTGTTATGATACGTGCATAAAACAAAGTGGCGTTTACCAACCATTTTCACACCACTCTCACTCCCCACTTAGCTTCATTCCAGATGGCCGTGTCGTTGTGAAAATATCCGTGTATTGGAATGATCAGATGAGATGAAGATGAAATATGAGAAGAGCCTTCTGTATGTGCCCTCTTGACTTTACTCATTTGCTTGCTTCAATCAAACTACAATTTCTCTTCCTGTGCACTGATTCGTTTAAGCCGAACAGCCAATCAGAGTGATTTCTCTCAACGACAAGCTCCACCGCCGAAAAACCTCTGACACGGGTAGACTAGAACCGACACACCACAAAAACTAGGCCGACAGACGCCTGACCATCGGCTTGGTGTGTCAGGGCCTTCAGGAATTGAAGAAGAACAAGCAGGCAGAGTGTGAGAGTGAGATATACAGTACTAATAATGCAGAGAGAACGGACCGAAAGCATCAGAGGAAACGAGGGTTGGAGAGAGTAAGAACGGCCTTTGATGGCTACGGTAGCTGGTGGGCGGCACATTTAGCCCGGTGTGGTAATTGTGTCTCTGGGGTGAGATCCTTGGACCTGATCCCGGCTGAGATCAGAGAGGGAAGCAGATCACTGCAAAGCAGAAGAAGAACGAGAAAGAATTTGACACAGAGAGAGCAAGGGAATGCTGTATGTGCTTGCACTCATATGTCGGTTGATGTGATGGTTAAAGTGATTCAATGCATGCACACCTTAATTACCATTATTCCATGTTTTACAGTAGGTGTTAACGGTAACAGTGAGTCAGTATAGTTAAATAAACTAAGTGGATAGATCAGTTTAGATAGCATCCCACACATTAAACATACAGTGTGAGCTACAGAAGCAACAGGCCCTTTTCTCTGAAGACATTTGATCATATCACTGCAGGCAAAATGGAAGTGTGTGTAAGAAAAACTAATAATGGCTTATTACTGGTTTATTACAGCTTGGGTCTTATTTTTCGCAGGTTTTGGCCGTCATTCTTTTCAGTCATGGTCGTGTAAAATGCGATAATTAAAATAAAAGCGAAAGATTTATTTTGCAGATTACCGTCTCAGGTATATTGAAATAATTTACACTGTTTAATCAATGGTAACTACATACATTCATATTTTGTATTCTGTTCCTTAAATTAGATTGCAAACTACATAACTTGGTGCTATATGGGAATGAAAATGGGTTCTATGGGTACCAACTAGTCTCCCCTTTACAGACATGCCCATTTTATGATAATCACATGCGGTTTGGGGCAAGTCATAGTCAAGTCAGCACACTGACACACTGACAGCTGTTGTTGTCTGTTGGGCTGCAGTGATGTTATGATTTGAGCATATTTTTTATGCTAAAGGCAGTACCTGTGAGGGTTTCTGGACAATATTTGTCATTGTTTTGTATTGTTAATTGATTTCCAATAATATATCTATATATGTACATTTGCATAAAGAAAGCATTTGTCCACTCTCATGTTGATAAGAGTGTAACACTTGACGAATCTCCCTTTAAGGTACATTTTGAACGGATTAAAAATGTGTGATTCATTTGCGATAAGCATGCGATTAATCGCGATTACATATTTGAATCGATTGACAGCCCTAATGTGTTTCTCAGACCCTCTGGGAAGGCTTAACCTAATATGATGCTCAAAATAGCCTTATCTTGCCGAAAGGACTCCAAAGGTTACAAATGCTTTTTTTTCTGGTCATCAGGGTATGTTTCTTTCCCAGTCAAACTTTGTTGTTGATGTTACCCTGTTTTCAGATTTCAACAGTTACTTTGATGAGCAGAAATGATGCCCAACACTGCAAAAAGGAAGACATAAGAAATGATCCTCTAACAGTAACAAAGAGTACACAGATAAAAATGAGCTAGATCAGATTAGACACCACACACCGAGGATGCAGAGTGTTATACGCCACAATATCAACAGATTAATTACCTGTGAATGTAACATGTAAAATAAACAATAGTCCATTTTAGTGCACTTCCGCACACTTCGTGCACAGCTAATGTATGAAAAGCTGTTCTGGGCTATTTTGTTGCGAGCCAGTGTACAGAGGGGCCACTACTTTGCTCCCTGCTGAAAGACCAACATACTCTCGTGTGAAACACCTCCTTATCTCCCTCTCCCAGAATGACCAGGTTTGTTTCCCTGCAGGCCCACCGACACACACGCACACACACACACACACACACACACACACACACACACACACACACACTCACACACTCACACGCACCACCCAGGAAGGTAGCAAGACTGTTCACAGACACATGCTGATGCACACATAAAAATGTAGTCGGACAAATTCAGACGCACAAACGTATATGCTCTCCTCTCCCCCCCCCTCCTCTCTCTATCTCTATCTGGTGACAGCAAGAGAGCGAGGGGGAAACGTGAGCGTTGGCGGTCCAAGTGCCTTGGTGTCGACTGACAGATATAATTACAGGAGCGGTCTCTATAACCCCCCCCTCCCTCACCTCTCCCTCCTCCTCCCCCTCCCCTCCTTTTTCCTCTTGCTACCCCTCTACCCCCCACCCTCCAACGCCACTCTTACCCCCTCGGCCCTAACCATTATTTATTTTAGCAGCTCCAGCCCGCTTCAGAGGGCTCAGCAGCACTCACAGGGCCCCTGCCAAAAAGTGGCTTTCTGACTGAAAGCTTTCCAAACAAGCTCCGCTGGTCCATTTGGCCGAGATCCAACGCTGTGCGGTCTCCCTACTACCGCTCCCTCTCCCTCTCTCTCTCTAAGAAAAGAGGGAGAGAGGGAGTCTGGTTTGCATTAGGATGAATATGTGTGTGTAGCCACATGTGCGCCCATACTTCTACAAGTCTGTGTGTGTGTGTGTGTGTGTGTGTGTGTGTGTGTGTGTGTGTGTGTGTGTGTGTGTGTGTGTGTGTGTCTCCGGCGATCTGACCCAGACCCAGAGTGATGGTCCCTGGAACCTGAAGCCACACCGCGCTGTATAAACAATGAGCGGTGTATTTACACAGAGCTAAGAGAGCAGGAGACTGCGGCTCCTCCGGTGCATCACAGCAAAGCCACGTCTCTGATACTACGCAGACAACCTGTTTATGGCCGTGTGTGTGAGAGGGTGAGGGAGACCCTGCCAGGACCCTTCTCTGGCCTACCTCCCTCCCAGGTATCTTATCACTGTCGGTGAAGATAGAGAGTATATGGAGAAGCTGCTGTAATGGCTCCTCAGATAAGTCTGTGTACAGGAGAGCGAGGTGGACAGATAACACATGATTAGATTAAAAAAGGTGGTCAGACACCGGATATAATGTGTTCCATATTGCTGCCAGTCAGCACATAGAAGTGTCTTACGAGTATACGGCTGAGTATTGTTTTACATTTTTTCATAGTTGTGCCGATACAATACTTTATTCAATACATACTTTTAGAAATCTGAATACTTTTTTTATCATGCTTTTTTTCATTCAAAGGTACTACATGCACCAATTTACATGTGTTAATTGCTTTGTATTGCTAATGTGTGAACAGATTGTGATGTAACTTAAAAACTGTGACCTTACTCGACCTTAATCAGCCTGTGGACTGATTTCTATGTAAAGGACTCGGGACTGTTTTGCTTCGTAACGTTAGCTGATGAAGGAATTTGCAACACAGACAACCTGTGGCAAGCTTGTTAGTATCATGGACATTGGACATTACAGATAGTAACGGTGATATAAGATTGTGATGTAATGTCACTGTTTTGGCCGATGACCAGGATGATCTCTCGCACGTACGGAGTGTGAGCAACAGGATGCAGACTGCAGTTCACTTAACGACCACCGATGTCATTAATAACAATGATTTTCTGAAAGTTACATATAGTACCTTTAACTAAAGACGCAAAGATTTCGTGGGATGTATACAAATTACAGTGCATTACTTTTCGTTGGTATAGCTACGAACAGCCTGATTTACTACACTTGACAGTTGTGGATACTCGGTGATACATGTCAGTTGGTACCAAAAAAGTGTCGAGGATCGACACTTCACTTACGAGACGAGGCTTACAAAAGAGAAAGAGAGACAGTCAGAGAGAAAAAAAGATGACGAGGATGTGTTTGAGCTCTGTTTGTGTGTCTTATGTCATGGCATTTGTGTGAGACGTTGCAGCTGTCCACTCTTCCAGGAATCAGGAACCAGACCCAATCTCACCTGACCTCCTGTGAGTGGCGGAGTGTGACCGAAAACACGCACATATACATGTATACACACACACACACACACACACACATGCATGCACAAGCCCCCAGAGGAACAGAGCAACAGGACACACACTCTTCCCCAGGCCAGCAGAGAGGAAGGATGTAAGGGCTGGTGGTCACACAGCACGCCAACGGTAACCTGCCTGTCACACACTAGAACTCGCTGTCGGCTTTCACCAGCGTAACCTCCAACATGAATAGACGGCCTAATGAAATATGTGGAGTTATTCATTTTTCATTCCTTTTTTTAATCAATCAGGAACTAGTTGTATTCAATCATGAAAGATATTCACATCAACAATGCAGCTTGGCTTTTAAACTTTGACACTTGACGTGGAATCTTTAAATCTCTTAGTAACCAACTATTCGATACGCTTCTTTTTTGTGTTGTTGTTGCACAGCATGTAGGTACACTGAACACTTTGCTTTCCAAAAGACATTATTTGACAATAACTATACATTCTTAGGGATTTTTGTTTTTTGTAATTTGAGTTCTGAAAGTGCGGAACAAACCTTTTAGTAGTTTAGACATTTCAGAGTTTTGGAAGGTTAAGGTTACTTTATATTCCATATTCCAGGTCCTGAAAAGCCACAGTCCATTGATAAGAAGTATGTAAGCTTTAAATTTTAAAATGTTCTGTACAAACAGTCTAAAAGTCAATACTGCAAATGCTCCCCTTAAAAAAATACTATTATAGGAAGAAGGTATTAAAAGAAGTAAGACAAAATTGACTTTTGGGACTGTAACACTGGAATATATACCTGCATACAAATATCTGGGATTTACACTTGATGAATTTATGACCTATGAAGTTGGAATTAAAATCTTGGCAGGTTCAGCAGAGAGAGCATTAAGGTCTGTTGCCAAAAAATTCAAAATATGTAAAGATCTTGGGTACTTAACTTATGCACAACTTTATGATGCATGTGTCTCTCCCATATTAATTTATGCTTTACGCATATGGGACTTCAAAGATTGTAAAATAGCTGCACGCTGTTTTTTAGGTGTTCTTAAGTTTGCTCCTACTTTCACTGTTCATGGTGATTATGGGATGGATTACTGGTTCAATAATGACAAAATGTGAAATGATAAGACTGTGGAATCGTTTGCTTAATATGTCAGAATACAGGATCAGTAAGAAGGTTTTTCTTTGGAATAAATCACATAATGCTTCATGGGCTACAGAACTTCATGCTTTGAGGCATCATCTTTGAAGAAGCTGAATTACAATATATGTATCGTAATAATCTATCATGTAGCATGAACACAATTAGAAGAGAGTTACTTGCTAGATTTGAAGAAAACTGGTCGAAAGATATGTTGTTAAAGCCAAAATTACGAACATATATTCAAATCAATTGTGGCACTGAATCTTATGTTCCAGCAAACTTATGAATCAAAGGTCTTAAGTTGCACAGTTAAGAACAGGAATCCTTCCTCTGGCCCTTGAAGTGGGTAGATTTAAAAACAACCAGGAGGACAACAGGTCGTGCGAAGTATGCGAGTTAAGAGAAGTTGAAAAAAATGAATCACATTTTGTTTTGTATTGTCCATACTATGTTGAGTTACAAACTTCTATTTCAAATCCCAAAATGTTCTGGTGCTCGGATGATGACAAAATGGAACGGCTATTTCATTTTAATGCTTATAAGTTGGCTACATTTGTTTCTCAAGCTTGGAAAAACCGTTTATTTGTAATTTATACTGCTACTCTGATTTCTGCCTTTGTCTTTTCTTTATATTCTAAATAATGGTGTCTTGTAAGCCCGTTACATTTGTGTAGACTATAAGTCACACAATGGTGAGATTTGTGCCTGAACAGAAGTGTCTTCTATTAGTTTTGGTTTTCCACCTCAGATGAAGAGCAGCGCACGGCCGCTTCTCAAGTCTATGGGCCCTATTTCAACGATTATATGCTATTTTAGCATATAATCCTTAAATAATGTTCGATACATTTTAAGGTAAATATTGGGGTAATTCCAAAGAAATTTCAAATAGGTTACTTGCTAATTATCACCTAATTACCATGACTTTTGCAGACGTGTAAAATTAAGTGTTACCAAAAAAAACTTGAGTTGTGTTTTAGGAACATCTGTTGCTTTTTCCAGATTTTATTTGTAGAGTTGTCTTTGTTTATCAATGTTATATGTAAGATGTTATGTTGTGTTTTGGGTGTCTTATAAGTCACAAATAAGTGTGGATTGGGCACTTATAAACAAAATAACTGACTTATAAAAGAAGTGTAGCAGTTTTTGATTATTTAATTAAATGATTATTTTTTTTTTTTTTTATTTCATATTTGCATTTTAATATATGCATATATTTTTTATATTTTTCTTTCTTTCTTTCTTTCTTTTTTTTTTTTTTTTTTTTATTTTTTTAAATTTGTAGCATTTGAAAAGGGCTTTTTTAGTTACAGGGCACAGCCAGATGAAATATGGCCAACGCGATTGTTTACTCTGCTGAGTCACAGCAAACAATACCAGCCGTTCGAATGACTTACTAGTTTTACGACACCAGCAAAAATGTACAAAACTAGAACAGCTGGTTTCATGCGTGTGAATACAATGTCCATGTTAACGACCAGCGTTTACAGGAGCACAGACTGCAGAACAGAGAAGTGATTGTTCAGCGAGTTAGTTTGCAGTTGCGGTTTATCAGAGGGGTCAAGGCTGCCGGTTATTGTTTGAGTGCAGCCACTGGGTCCTCCGCTGCACGTAGATGACTGTAATGAGCAAAAGGTTGCCCTCCCTGATAACTGTCAGCGAACCGAAGTGTCACCGCTTACATCAATCATTTCTCTGGCTGATCAATTCACCCCTTTGTGTCCGTTCTGTCCTCCTTCGTTTTCTTTCTTTTTCCTCCAATCTTTTTATTACCCTGCAATTACAGCTTATCTGCAGCGGTAAACTTGGCCCCTCCACTTCCTTATCTCTCTGGCTGGGCAGAGCAAGGGTCTCTTGAGTAAGAAGACAGGGAGGACAGAAGGAGGAGGAAGAGAGAGAGAGTTGAAAATAAGAAAAGAAAAAAAAACGAGCATAGATGAAGGAGACCTCAAGCAAATGAATGGGCAAGTTGCTGAAAGGAAACAGGCTTTACTTATGACTTCCTACACTCCCTTCTCTTCTCTAACAGCCAGCGCCATGCATTTTCTTTTTATTTTCACCCTTTCACACTGCCACGCTTCTAAAGGAAAACAGCTGAATTATATGGATTAATTCACCTTTACTGAATAATGATAGTTCAAGATTGAGGAACTTTTACATGCACTGAAATGACAGAAATGCTGCTCTTTATGAACTAAACTGCCAAGTTAATACATATTTGCTATCAAAGTAAACGCTATAATAATGTGTTAACACAAATTAGTTTGAAAACCACTAATTTCTTTAACTCATTAACGCAACTTGCGATTTTTTAGGTTGTAACAGGTTCGGTTTTAGGGCAGAGTGAAGATACTGGCATCATAAAACTAAAAAACCCTAAGGGATCCATTGGTACCAACCATGTCATACGAGCTTGTCGGGAAGGAGGCTAAATAACGCTCCAAACTTGAACTCAATTTTGGCGAGGAAAAACTGGCATGGCCATTTTCAAAGGGGTTCCTTGACCTCTGACCTCAAGATATGTGAATGAAAATGGGTTTTATGGGAATCCATGAGTCTCCTCTTTACAGACATGCCCACTTTATGATAATCACATGCAGTTTGGGGCAAGTCATAGTCAAGTCAGCACACTGACACACTGACAGCTGTTGTTGCCTGTTGGGCTGCAGTTTGCCATGTTATGATTTGAGCATAGTTTTATGCTAAATACAGTACCTGTGAGGGTTTCTGGACAATATTTGTCATTGTTTTGTGTTGTTAATTAATTTCCAATAATAAATAGATACAAACATTTGCATAAAGCAGCATATTTTCCCACTCCCATGTTGAAAAGAGTATTAAATACTTGACAAATCTCCCTTTAAGGTACATTTTGAACAGATAAAAAATGTGTGATTAACTTGCAATTAATCACGATTAATTATAGACAATCATGCGATTAATGGCGATTAAATATTTGAATCGATTGACAGCCCTAATATTTGCATATTCAAATATTAACCCACGTTTTACCACCAATGCTTGTATTCAAACCATTCCCATCACTCCCTTCTTTCACTCCCTATCACCCCTCCTCAGTGCCCCCTCTCTGTTGCCCCGGCTGGTCAGTGCGTTTGTGTGTGTGTGTGTGTGTGTGTGTGTGTGTGTGTGTGTGTGTGTGTGTGTGTGTGTGTGTGTGTGTGTGTGTGTGTGTGTGTGTGTGTGTGTGTGTGTGTGTCTGAAGGGCCATTGGGGTTAGGGAGAAGACCTTGGCCTTGTGGTCTGACCCCAGAGAAGAGACTAGTGTCTGGGTCTGAATGCCCTGTCTGACCTCGCTGTCACAGCCTGTGTGTGTGTGTGTGTGTGTGTGTGTGCTCGTCCATCTGACAAGATGCTTTGTGTGTACGTATGTTCTATATATTTGCCTTCCTGTGCATGTTTACATGCACACACCCTCGTCATGTTCATGTGTGTAGGGAACCTATTTATATTTATCTATTTGCATGATTATATCTGTGCTTGTCTATGTCTTCATGTGTGTGTATGTGTGCATCATCAAGCTCTCCCACTGTGTGTTGGTGGAGGGGGGGGGGGGGGCAGGGCTCTGGCCAGACGAGACAGAAGTGACAGGTATTGATCATCGTCGTTCCAGTCAAGCAAAGACCCTCTCAAGCCTGTGTGCTTTGGGGAGAGTCCTGTCTGCATCCAGGGGGAGACGGGGAGAGAGGGACAACCACAATCGATGTCTGATCCTCCTCTCAGAGCGGCGGGGTCAGTCTGGATTCACCTCTCTTTTTTTGTTCCTGACTGACAGCGGTAAAATAAGATGTGTCAGTAAATGAACATCCAAATAACAAAAACATCAAAACGTCAATATTCATGTTTTTTTCCCTTTTTGGTTTTAGTCTAAAAAGGATGGGAACAATGTTGACAAAATGCAGTGAGCCTCAATCTTCCATATAAAAAACAAAAGTCTTGCACAAAATGTACGTATTTTGACTTTGGTGACGCTCAAACTATGATAGCACAAAATCACATCTCTCTGGGCTAATTGGCCTTATTGAAAGCCTCCACATTTGCAACTAGGGATGCACCGATACTGGATCGGATATCGGGCCGATACTGACTCAAATAGCTGGATCGGATATCGGGGAAAATTAGGCCGATCTACTCAATTCAATCTATGTTTATATACCATATACATAATATACTGGACTTTTAATTCATGTTTAAGTTTTGAGAAATTTGTTGCTGCATTAAATTTGTTATTTTATTTATTTTATTTATTTTATTTATTTTATTTATTTTATTTATTTTATTTATTTTATTTATTTTATTTATTTTATTTATTTTATTTATTTATTATTATTAATGTATTTATTTGTTACATTTTGTTTTACAAAGTTAGGAAAGCAATGTTTAAGTCAAGCCTGAAGTTTCTTACACATAAAAGAATGTTCACTTCCACACAGTGAGGCAAACAGCCTAGTAATTAAACACTGGTATCGGATCGGTACTCGGTATCGGCCGATACCCAAAGCCCAGGTATCGCTATCGGTATCGGGACTGAAAAAGTTAGATCAGTGCATCCCTATTTGCAACAAACAATGCAAAGGAGCACAGACTATGACATTGTTTTCGGGAGGCAGAGTTGCATACCTCAGGCTTTTCACCGAGTCGTCCTCGGCGCCCCCCCATTCCACCTCCTTGCCCTCGCCCCTTCCACAGACAAATTGATTTGCAAGGGTCCGGAGCTGGCGAGCCCTCAGAGCGCCACCTTTTTTGCATACAGAGCGCTGCGGGGATAGCACAATGACTCGGCCCAACAAAAGACGAGAGGAGAGAGGGATGAGGAGAGAGGGAAAGAGGGAGAGAGGGGGGGAGGTTTGTTGCGGTGGTGCGTGTTTGCGGGTGGGGGGTTGGTTGCACCAGGCCAGACTCAGCAGGACGGGGAGAACTGACTGGTTCAGAGGTCCACGATATCAACTAACACGCACACACACACACACACATGGATGTAGCCGTGGATTCACTCTCTCTCACACACACACACACACATGTACACACTCCAGTGCCCTCATGCCCTCAGCCCTCCCTCCTTGTCCCTTTATCCCTGTCTGGTTGGAAAGGTCAGTGCATGTCTGGGAAAGGGGGTCCCAGGATCCCCAAACCCCTCCACTCCACACACACACACACACACACACACACACACACACACACACACACACACACACACACACACAGACCACATGTAACAGCCCAGTCCATTCATTTTTACGTAACTGTGCCATAATTCACCAATACTGTACATACTTACAGATAAAATACACACACAGCAAAGTGCTTTAGGTCGTGATGAGAGGGGAAATTTATGTGCGCTGGTCAGCATCAGCTGAGCCCCCATCCCCCAGACAGTGTACCTCCCTATTACCCCAGTCGCCCCCGACCTCGGTGAAAGAAGAGAGTGAGCACATTCAAATGGAAAACATAGTCCATTGTGTTTTGTCTCCTCACGATGTAAATAGCTACACTGGCCAGCAAACAGAAATGTGCAATTGTAGCAACGGCAGATAACAACGCCGCCACGGTCAGCAGTGATGTCAGATCCGTTGTCATGTGACCGATATATCTTACCTACACTTTTGCAACATTGCTTTATTTAAAGCAAAAAAAGTGTGTATGTGCTGGTGCAGTTAGTGTGTTTCTGCTTTCTGTCAACTCAGTACTATAATAGAGTTGTAAAGCTTATATATATATAGAATGAAGTACTACATGCACACTCACTCACATGTCAGCATGTATGTGTGTATGTTTGGGTGTGTAGTGAGATGATCTGCTGTCTGGCTCTCTTCCTTTTCCCCCGATGCCCCTGAGACACTGCCCCAATGCACACACACATACACATACACACACACACACACACAGGATCATAGACACACACAGGATACGATGGAGAGGGAAACCCTCCTTCATGAACCTCCCGACCTGAAGCCCTATACAGCCTAGCAGGACAAGGAGGGAGAGCGGGGGTGATGGGGGGAGGGAAGGTTGTGAGGAGTGGAGAGACCGCAGGCCCAGCTGGGGTGGGGGGAGGAGAATGAAAAAGCCTCCCCTCCTCCCTTTTCTCCCTCACCTCACCCTCTGCTCTCTGACCTGCTGCGAGGAGGAGGACTTGCTGTGTCTGGTCCACTACACGGCTGGCGATGAAGTCCCAAAGTTTATTGCGAGAGTGACACATCCCATGTGTGCAGTTCAGTTTGAGGGGGGGGGGGGGGTTGTTGAAACCAAAGGGAGAAATGGCGAGTGGTGCATCTTAATAGCACAACTGTGGAAGAATGTTGAGAACTTGGATGTGATAAACAAATATTTTAATGTTGCATTAAGAAGGCTTTTCAACCCCACCTCAACTCCAGACAGCATATCTGCCAATATTTATAGGTGCTGTATATGATATCCAGAGCATTAATATAGCAGCAAACAACTGTTTGTTATGTAAAGATATAGAGGAGTAATGTCTACCTGAGCAGAGAATGAAGTCACTCTCGCTCAGTGTGTGTTGTAATCTGAGCTTCTCCTTGCTTTATTGGCATAGCCGGGCCAGCCGCTCATGCTTTTAGTGCATGTGAGCGTGCCCCACCGGCTAGCTCACGGCCGCCGTTCTGCACTGCTCTCATGCGGCGGTTACAGGCGATAACGCCGTCCCGACCGACGTTGTCCTCGCGAAAGCGTAACACCCACCCTCTGTTCCCCCTCAGGTAAACACTGTTAGCTCTGTCAGCACCGTTGCCGTAGTTTAAGTTGAAGTTAAGTTTTAAACTTTAAGTTTAAGTTTTCACTGTTAGCACCGTTATCTACGAGCCACCGACTCAACCGACGACATGTTGAGAGTCGTGCAGAGGCAATGGAAATGCTCCCAATCTTGCATTTAGCACCTTTAATGTTGATCTGGCACGTGTCATTTTATGGTGACAATGACAGTTTTCATACATTTGTACATTTTGCATTCTTCCCTGTGTTTAGTGGTGTTTGTTTTTATTTAAACACATAATAACACATCCTTTTGATGTTGTAAGCAGAGAGGACACAAGGGGAATGACAACGCTTTGCTTTCGCTTTGCTTTTCTGCATCACTGCAACCAAAACTGCAGCTAAACAATCTAATGCGTTGGTCAAAAAGGCTCTACTTACTACTTACCTTCTTCCAGTTTGTGTCTCCTATTAAAGAACCGCTAATAATGTGTGTCTGAGTGCACACCTTTGCTTTCCCGTGCAAGCAAACTCCTAACTGATTTTTGAAGTATTTGTTGTTAGGAATTGTCTTCGAAATAATAATAAATTACAGTAATGAGCAAGGTGTCAAATTAAGAAGCATTGCTGAATGATGATATGTAAGGAGCATAAATTAACTTTACATTATATCACTTTACTGTCAGGCACATATGATGAAAAAATAGGAGATGTTTTATATGTCACACTTTACTGTTATCATAGAGGAAATGATCGGAGTGAGAAAGTCAAAATCAGCTGAAGGAATTTACTTGTTCATAACATCCATCAGACGGTCAGGCTTGTCGAGAGAATGTTGCACAGGTGGCAACCAGGTGATGCACAGGCACTATATGCTATGCTACCAATTCTTCCTGGTTCTGCTTTGATATACAATACTACACTACACTTTATGACATAATAAGACATAATAGATTTACAGTATCTCTACTATTGACAGTGACCTCCTCCTTCTTCTTCTTCTTCTTCTTCTTCTGTGTGATCTCCACTCTGAGAGCAGCTGCCTGGAGGGAGAGACGTTTAGACAAAACAACGACATGGACGCATGTCGAGGACAGATAAGTCACAAAGGGAGAAAACGAGAGCAGGAGAGAAGGTGAAGGCTATATTGTGTCTGAATACGTTGTTTGTCTGTGACACTGACGGAGTGCCAGTCGCTTTGTCTGGGTGTTTGTACGTGCGAGTGTCTGTGCAAGAATTTGTATGTGTGTTTACATCACATCAGTGCTGATGGGACACAGGGTCAGTGTTCATCTGGTCTCTGGTCCACTAGGTGGTTCAAGCACACCATGAAGGGTTTCTGCTGGTCCTGCCCCACGATCTGGGTCAGGGGAGAGCCCCATTCAGGTCCATTCCATCCCCCAGAACCCCCTGCTGCTTCTGCGCTCCATCCCCATCCGAGCAGCCTCTCACTCCTCCATGCCAGGGATTGTTTCCAAAGATTAGACTTAATATGAATATCCATAAACAGAATGGGACTCCCAGACTGTGAAAGCTATCAAAGACATATTTGCATCTAATCCTCAAAGAACCCCCCTCCCACCCCTTACAGAGAGCTCGCCACCCCCTTTCGGCCCCCCAAAAAATCCTACTAAACCTCCCCCGAAAAAAAACAACCTAAAACCTGCCATCCCCCCCAGCCCCAGAAACCCTCCCCTCTTGCCCCCCGGACCATCCCATCCATTCCCCAACCGTTGGGCCAGACAAGACCAGACCAATTCTGTTGGGGATTATTTGGCTTAGTGATGAATAATGGATGACCATCTCCCCTCTGGCTCTCCACCACAGCAGCACCTCTCAATTGGCCTTGGCATCGAGCCATTCACTGGCCTGTCTGGATGGCTGCTTGGCCGGCCGGCTGGCTGGCTACCCGACCCAAGAGATCTACACGATGATTGCAATATTGGGAAAGTATGGACAGAATATTAGTTCTGAACATTGAGGGGAATGTTTATATTAATTTAGTTATGTGGTGGCAAATGAGTAACATCTGGGTTAAGGCATTACGGAGGCAACTATTGCAAGATTGTGCCTTTCATTCAAAATATCGTATTTATTTTGGTACGTTTATTTTGGTGGCCAAGTTTGCATTTGATTTAATTCTCACTTCACACGTATTTTAAAGTGTACCTCTGTCCTTGAAATATTTACTAGAAAGGTGCTCACAACATGAAATTTCTGAATGCCTTTCAAAAAATTCAAATATAAACTGCTGATCGTGGACACTCAGTATAGACCAGGGCAGAGAGAGTGTTGAACAGAGCGTGGGAGAAAGGCCTGAACATTGTCCCTGCCCTGAAAAGCAAGGAAGCCACTCTTCTTTTATTCCTCCTCTCATCCTTGTTTTGCACTTTATCTCTTTTCATTCGCTCCGCTCTCCGTCTTATTTTCAATGGAGCACTTGGGGCCAAAGACATGTCAGTGCTGTGGATACACACACACACACACACACACACACACACACACACACACACACACACACACACACACACACACACATACACACAAGGACACACCTGGGCATAAGAGCGCCAGCTGAAAGGAGACAAGTTCATCCAAAGGGCCTGGCTAACAGTAACACAGGAGGGGCCAAGTCCCATTGTGCCCCGGGTCCGCTCAGAAGCTTCTTACCCCTCACTCTTCCTGAAGACAGGCTCCCAAGGTGCAATTCGACAAGATGTTTTTTGTACACTCATTATTTGTGACCCTTTTTTGTCTTTCATTTTCTTGTTTTACGGCTTTGTTTGTTTGTTTCTTTCAGGCGAGGGTAGAGTAGCCTTGGGTCTTTTGACGACAGCTGTGCTGCCGAGCGCTGCATAGAAACAACACAAGTTCAGCACAATGACTGACAAGCGCTTTGTAGGACAGGAGGCCCACAATGAATGTGTCCCCACTAAAGACCACCGGTTGGCCCCATAAAGACCAGAATATTAGAGGCTGCCTGGTCCAAGAGAGTCGACCGCGCTCCTGCGACCCCCTGGAGTAGTTTGGACAACTGCGACCTCCATCCTGAGGGACGGCGATATGTGGGCAAAAGTTCTTAGTATGTCTATGTGAAGTGTTAACTGGACAGACTAATTGAAGAACAAAAAAGGAAAGGAAAGGTGTGAAAGGTGTGTCTGAAAGAGAATGTTAAAGGATTAGAGAGAGCAGGGGCGATTCTAGGATCAGACCTTTAGGGGGGCTAAGCCCCTAATGAGAATTTGATGTGTACAGTCCTGGGCGTAGGTTTCGTTTCAACATTCGGGGGGGACACATATTAAGTGGGTCTGGAGTTCCTCCCCTGAGGACATTTTGAATGTAAATCACTTAATTTCCTGCAGTCTGGTGAATTTTTATTCACCAATTTCTGCCTTTTCTGCATCAAGTTATGGTGGACATATATTTTCAGGTCAGAGGTCAAGGGACCCCTTTGAAAATCGCCATGCCAGTTTTCCCTTACCAAAATCTAGCCTAACGTTGGAGCATTATTTAGCCTAATTTCAGACAAGCTAGCATGACATGGTTGATACAAATTGATGTATTGGGTTTTCTAGTTTCATATGATACCAATATCTTCGCTCTAGCTTTAAGACTGAGCCCGCTACAGCCTCTTAAAGATAGTAATGTCGGCCGGGATCAACGGTGATCCCGCGGGTCTCAGAGGGATACTGAGATGAAATTTAGGTGTCTAAAAAAAAGGCTAAAATTGAGAGAAAGGCTATAAAATATCAAAATATGGATGTGACACAGACTCTCCAACTCTCCCTCTCTCTGTGACAAACACACGCTTAGATCCTGACTTCTCAGAGGTAAGTAAGTAAAACGTCCAAAACATACAAGCCCATACACAAAAAAACTGTAAATACTGCAGGCAGAAGTAAGTATGTGCAGGGTGTAATAAGGTCAGCCTGGCAGGTCAAGCATGTGACCGTGGCCCTGCAGCCCCTCTTCCCTTCCCCCCCTTGTCCCGCTCTCTTTGACCCCTGGGCCTCAGGAATGAACCAGGAGTGGCGCGGCAATTCTCAGAAACTTCCAGAAACTTCCAGAGCCCTCTCACCCCTCGGCCTCGGCCAGTCTTAGCCTCTGTCACCCCTGCAGCAGCTGGAGCGGCTCAGAGAGCTCTGCTGGCCCCCGACAGGGAAGGTCCGTACCACCACATACACTTTTAACACACAAACACATAAAGGGACACACACAAAAGGATATATATATTTGTATATATACAGTATATATTAGGTAATTATAGATAAGAAAGGATGGGGAAAGTAAACATAAAAGAACTATACATGTGAACAGGATACAACTAGGGCTGTAGGTGAGCTCAACGCAAGATATCGATGTTCAACGATTCTTCAGAAACCATGGAATACTAAACATTTTTTAAACCCAATTCCATTGTTTTTAAAATTCTCCCCCTCTACAATATGTAAGGGATAATGTACAGCGAGCCGGTCGTTGTGAAAGAAACCCCGACAGGGCGATGCCGCACCCCGACGCAAAGCCCTGAAGGAGTTTCTTTCACAACAATAACCCGGTAGCTGTACATTATCCTGCTTATTACACGGCTACTTACTTAAGAAATCAATAATTTGACACAAAAACGGTCAGCCAAAGCCAGACTTCAGAACTGCGCCCATAGCAACGGTCTATTATACATAGCAACGGTCTGTTATACATAGCAACGGTCTGCTATAAAGAAATAACAGACCGCAGAACGCCGTGCTTGAACAATCAGAATTGAGTATTCAACAACGGCGTGTAATAATGATGTTTACTTTGTTGTCATTAGGTTTCTCTAGTTAGAGCAACTAACGTTTTAATTTCACAATAACGCCACCGTTAGTTGATTGAGTTCATTTATTCTGTGGGACCACAGCAGCCCATAGAGAGTCTTTAGCCCACTAACGTTAGCTAGCTATAAGCAGAGTTAAGTCAGCTGACGTTATTCATGTTAGGCTACCTACCGTCAGGCAGCTGAGAACTGCTCAGGTTCTTCCCAAACTCCTAGACATCATTGTCAAAAGTAACTTTACATAGAAAGTAAAGGTAAAAGTAGAAATTGTTCACTTCTAAGGTCAGCTTGCATTCAAACGTGTGCGTACTATAGGGGGATGCCTAAACAGTAATGGCGACTTGGTTATTTGTGTGTAAGAATGAGCCTTTAAGACATCACAATGTACAGGTGACATGACCACAGTGGTGCCTACTAGTCCTGGACGCAGAAAGTCAAAGACAGAAGAAAAATAGCACATAGCAAAAAAAGACACAATTCCTATATGCTTTAGTTAAATATCAGCCAAAATCAATCACTCTGAAAATCCCAACTGTCATGGGCGACATAATTTACAAGCTACAAATGATGTGTTTGCTGAGTTACTGTCGTGTCCAGCCTTACCTGACACTGAAATATAGTGGCATAAAGAGGCCAGAGGATGAACTTTGCCTCTTCATTCACAGGACTGTAAACAGGCGCCCTACTGTCTCCCACTGCACACACAGCTAATACACACACACATAGACACAAATGCAGGTGCACTGGAAAGCACACACAAGTCAGAGGGTACTGATAATATGACCCTGTTTAACTGGTCATATAAATTCTGCCAGCGGCGTTGCACCTGGAGAACACACACACGACTGCAAAGATATGACCATAAGCATGCCCTAACCCAGCCATTACGCAGACACGTGTATGTGTGCAACACACCCACATGTATACATCAGTCTGTGCAACACCTCCACATGTAATAAAGCATGACAACACGCGCGTAAACATACAGTTTTTTGGCGGCACACAGCAGCTTTTAACAGTTAGAACACGGTGCCACTCGTGGAGCTCCACACCCCCGCGGTTCAAGGTCAGATCAGTCGGTCTCTGGAATCTCCTGCCCTGCCCCAGCTACCTCACCCCCCCGACCCTCCCTGCTCCTCCAACCACCCATGCTCTGGAATGAGCCACCCCTGCAGTGTGCCAAAGGAAACCCCTTCAGCGATAGACCAACCACATACTGATACCGTACAGTGCAGCTTTCATTGAAATAGTGCTGACCTGCACAAGACTGGCCCTTATGTTAGTGCGCGCACACACACACACACACAAAGCAGCAGAAACACTTGTGTCACTGGAAAATGAGTCGACTTTTTAGGAATGTCCCAAAGGTCAGTAATAAAGGCAATACCTTAGGCCCATATCTGATTGCGCACCACCAAACCAAAAGAGTCCACTCAATTGTGGTCAGCGCAGTATTCAAGGCATTCCTCCCCCCCTCACCCCTCGGCCCCTGTCCTTCTTTTTCACTCCAGGGTCAAAGTTTTCACCTTATCTGGAAGCCATCAGCAGTACCAGTCCCACCTCTGTGACTCATTTAGTTGAAACTGTTGCACGTCGTTAAAATCCTTCTCCCTCGGTCTGAGAAGTAGGAAAAGGAAAAAAAAAAAAATCACACACACACACGGACATTTAAAGCAATACTTCACAAGCGAGGTAATCCGGGTCTCTGCCAAGATTTTCACTGCCAGTTACAGCGCATATTGTCTAGCGGGCAGACTACGACTCAGATGTTGTGAAGGCGAAGGAGGAGGAGGAGGCGGAGGAGGAGGAAGGGGGATTCTGCTGTGATCCAGTTTACTATTTTGGCTGGGGCTTTCTTCTCGCTGTGTGGTCATGGGGGAGATCGGCGCAGCCAGCAGGCACTGAGGACACTGGCTGGCCGCGGCCCGACACAGAAGCCACATGGCCAGAGAAAGAAAGAGACAGAGTTATAAGAGAGGGAGAGGTGCAAGGAGAGAGCCAAGCAGAGCCATAGGGTGAGGAATGTGGGTGAGGTTATTCTGGTTTTCCCTTTTATGTTCTCACATTTTCTCACCCTCCGTCCCCCCGTCTCTTCTTCCTCTCCCTCGTGCTCTTTCCCCCTCACCCCTTGCACTTCAACTTCAGCCGGACCAAACTTCAACTTAAACCTCCATCCATCCCTCTGTCCCTCCTTTCTCCCTTCCCCCTCTCTCTCTTTCCTCAGACAGACACAGCTACCCTCCTGGACGTTTCCTTTCTGCCGGCCTGCCCCAACAAAGGTGCTCAGTCATGTGAAACCTAATCTCCAGCCCCCCAAAACCTGACCCTTGACCCCTTCAGTCTTCACTCAGCCAGAGGGGGAGGGGAGCCGGGGCAGGAAAGGGAGGCTTTTGGGAAAAGGTCACATTCCCGAAGACACTTTTGTGTACGCACGTGTGTGTGTGTGTCTATGTGTGTGTGTGTGAGCGTGCATGCACCCGGTCCATTATGTGGTTTGTTTTCCAGCATCAGCATGTGTGTTTGATTCTGCGTACAAAAGTGCATGAGGGGGAAGTTTGCCTGTATACTCCTGGGCACTTAACTGCATCTGTTGTACAGTAGGTATGAGTGTGCATCGGCGCACTCTATGGGGCGTATGTTTGTGAGAGAGCACTTTCGGCCCCCGAGCGTTGCTGCCCATAGACAAAACACAGACTTTGTTTTCTAGCTGAGCCAGACCTGCAAGTCTTGTCTGGGCAGAGCTCCTCTCCTTCCACCCTATAGTACTGGCAATCCTCAGATCTTTGTGTGTGTGTGTGTGTGTGTGTGTGTGTGTGAGAAGCACAGTGTGTGTGTATGTGTGAGGCACTGGGTGTCAGCTGTCCTGGGTGATTAGTGCTCTTATATTGTTCCAAGGAGCCCGGACGAGGCCCCCTCTTCACCGCACCACAGCACAGCTGCAGTCTGCCTCTCCATCTCTGCTCTTCAGCCTTCCTCCACTCACTGACACTCGGGAGACGGGGCTCGGGCCCAAGAAAAAATGAACCCGAAAACACAGAGGCGAGAACTAGAGGAAGAGGAATGGACAAAGAAACGGAGCATGACAGAGTGCGTGTACAATATAGGGAAGGAAGAAAAGGAGGGATGGGATAGACAAAGAGGGACGATCCACTGACAGTTGAGAAGCGACTGAGAGACAGAGGAAGGCGGAGAGATAGAGGGGAGAGCAGCGAACAGGGAGAAGTGGCACATTAGGAGGATTAGAGAGTCGATTCAACGCGCCGACTCTCCTGGACAGGATTTCCCCAGCTATGCCTGGGAGGCCTCCCCTGCTTTTAAACACACAGGCAAGTCAGGACAGAGAGAGAGGTGAAGTAGGGGAAGAAGGGTGAAAGAAGGGGGGGGGGGATCTTTATCTTTTCAAGAGTGTTTGTGAACTAGTTTTGATTAGCATAATGAACTAATAAATCCTTGTCCTTCAACACAGAGCCAGTGTATCCCCATAAGACTTGCCAGAAATGAGAGTAGCAACACTTTTTAATTTTTCTTGTTTTACAAATGAAAATAAAAAAACAAGTTTGATGAAGAAAACTATTCAAACAGGACTGTGGGCATTATTCCCTGCATGGCAGCCTTTTTGAAAACTCCCCCTTTCAGTCTTGCGACTGTTGCCTTTACGAGTTAAGGACATATGTCTACACAAGGAGGAAGAGGAGGGGGGTGGGCTGGTAGGCAAGGGCCAACAGTCTGCTATGGGAAAAGTATGTCTGCTATGCATGGGCTGTTTGGTGGCGGGGTTTGTGGGCCAGAGCATTGTTGCTCTCTTGACATTGAACTTGGGAGATCGGGAGACAAAAGGGAAGGGGGGGGTAACCACCACTCCTGAACATTATAAATGTGTATATGTGCAAGAACACACACGGGCTAACAATTCCTCGCTCCCAACACCCAACCCCCCACCCCCCTCCACTTCCTTGCGACTCTGCTTTATCTTAACTGTCAACACCTGGCCCAAGCAGGAACCTCTCTCTATCTGTGAACTTTAATCTGGCCCTGCTAGGCAAACAGCTCCGGGCTCGGACAAGGAGAGCGATTAGTCTGTCACGTTGCCCTCCAGTGCTTCAGCGGGGAGAGGAGGAGGAAACAGGGGAAGGGAGAGGTCGGAAGAAAAGAGAGAGATTGGGACATATGAGGATATATAAAGTTAGATACATGAAAAAAACATGAAGGAGGAAAAAAAAGAGTGGTGTGGTTGGAAAAAAAAAAAAGATGAGGGGGGGAAGAGACAGGAGGAGATGGGAGGGTTGCTGGAGATATAACACAGACGCTTCGCTGACCTGACAAGGCCACGGACCACAGATATGCTGTTGAACTTCCACCTCCTATGACGGGTGATTCAAGCTGAGCCATGCAGACACACCTGGGTGCAATACAACCAAACATATCTACTCACACTAAAACCTGCAGTAGGCAGAATGTTTTTGGCATCATTGGGCAAAAATTCCATAATAATCTTTCAGCATATTGTAATTCAAGTGTTCTGAGAGAAAACTAGACTTCTGCACCTCCTCATGGCTCTGTTTTCAGGCTTTAAAAAATCTAGCCTGTGACGGGAGACTTTGGCCAATCACAGGTCATTTCAGAGAGAGAGACAGAGAGAGCGTTCCTATTGGCTGTTCTCCGGCTGGTGGGCGGTGCTTGGTATTTCCTCAACTGATCTCAACATGGCTGTCGGGTCACGAACTTTCTAATTTTACAGCTAAACAGTACACTACAAGATGTTTCTGAAAACATTTGTGACGAGAAATAGGCATTACAGTAACAAAATATTGATTCATATTTGATCAGCGCTGCCTAGTTTGACCGTTTGATCGGAGTTCACGAGTGATTGACAGCTGCTCATAGACGGCAAGGCTCCAGGTTGGCTCTGATTGGTTGTTTTCCTCCGGTCTGTGAAATCTTGTAGATGCCATTAGGAGCACCAGAGCACACAGACGCACATGATTTTTTTTTCAGATTACCTGTCTCATGTACTACTGTCAGGATATAGTGACCCTTTTATAAAAATAACTTTTTTTAATCATATTTGCTCCAATTCTACCCACTGCAGCAAGTACTGTGTAGCATATGTTAAATTGTTGGTGTGTGTACTCGTGAGTGTGCAAACCACAATTAAATAAAAAATCAAAAGCACCAAATTCAGATATGTATGTAATACTTTTTATTTTTTTCAAGACAAAATGGCTGAGTGAAGAGAATAATGCAGACAACAGCTGAAAATAGAGTGGCATCTCCGTAACTGAAAAAAATAACAACAAACAAAAAGATCTGTAAGTTGTGCATGAACTCATGAATGTTTGGTCAATGACCTTTGGTCATCAAACTAGAGAAATGAAGCCGTCGCAATTCATCAGGAGGGAGAAAAATGAATTGATTTGTTTTGCAGTGACTCCGTTCTGAACGGAGCGTGTGTGTGTGTGTGTGTGTGTGTGTGTATAGTCATAATAAATAATGTCGACCAATGCCGTAGGTCAACTTCAAGTTCAGTTCAGAACAAATAGCTTGAGAGTAAATACAGAAACACAGGATGAAATCAGGCTGAAAAACTCAAATGTACCTCAATATACCATCAGCAATGATAAACATGTACCAAACTTTTTTCTTTCTATGATTTATTTAGAATATGCCTTGCATATGAGATGTACCATATTTAAATTATAAAGCACCATGGTTCTTTTGGCAATGAAAAAAAAAGCAAAATAACGAGGAAAAAAAAGCTGTAGAAAAAAAATGTGTTTCAGATTGATGTTGGATTGATTGCATATGACAAAAGGTCTTTTTCAAAAACGGCTGGAATGTTATCAGGCGGTACATGTTCAAGGACAGTAAAAAGTTGGCTACCGAGAAAACCCAACAATAGCTTGTATTACTGCATATAAAATGGCAGGAGAGAAAAATATATAAAACAAACTAAAAAGATATGTACAACCACCTGTTTTTACCTCATTGTGGTCACTCCAGCGGGACTGCCTGAAAAGGCCATTATATGACCTCTCACCCTTGGGGAACCCCACAACATTTTATTTTTCAAAAACATACTTATTTTTCAAGCATACAAATTATTCACACTATATTATCCTGCCAAATTAAGAAAATATACGGTGGCAGCTTGTTGGGATTTTTTTCACTACAGAAAAAAAAAGGGTACATTGAAACCTTTTAAAGAGTACAGGCATAACAGTTAAAAATACAGGCTCCAACATAAATACTATAAGTGCCTACACTAAGTGAACATTAATTTCAAATACCATTCTAAATACAGGAAAAAAGTAGACCATAAATGTGTTTTGAACATAGGAACTTACATGAGTGTGCATTTTCCTATGTGTTTTAAGTTCTCTCTATATATTTATATATCATAAATCTCTCCCCGATGCAAATTTTTGTTCAACCTGAAGACTTGTGTATAGCAAAGGCAAAAAAGATGAGAGACATTACAATTCATTACATAGTGATCAAGTCCCGGATGTCACCAAGACAGAAAAGAGAAAATAAAAATTAAATAAGGTTCTCCCCTAAAGATATTGAAGTGTTACTTTAAAAACTCAACAACACAATTTACTTATATTTTAAATCAAATTCCAATCAATTTTCTGTACTGAGCAGTATATTTCTATAGTTGGTATGAAGCAGGAGATTTCTATGGCGGTTCCTGCATTGATACCCCCAAAGAGCCAAACTGATGTGTAGTTCTTGGGGGGAGACATGGCTGGCAACAGTTTCTAGTTTTTTCTTTTTTTTTCTTTTTCTTTTTTTTAATGCAAAGCAATGACACCACACTAATCTGTCAGCATAAGAGCATAGTTTTCCCTTGAGCGTCCGACTGTAAACTGGGAAAATTGAACAGTGCACGTAGGTAGTCCCGGATCTGAAATCCGGTCCTCGTTTTATACTCAACCGACTGTACCTCCGATTAGAGAGACAGATACAGAATCCAAGGCAGAGTGACAAGTGCTATATCATCAAGAATGACGGGATGGAGTTAAAAAAAAAAAAAAAAATACCACAATGAGGTCTAGAGCATGTTAACTGAAAAGAACACAAAATTTGACTCTGAAAAACTTGTGTGGAAGGGGTAGTTAGAATTTTCTTTTGTACTAAATTCTGATTCTTTTGATTTTGACTTCCATTTAAGATCGTTTCCAATGAGTTCATTAAAAAAGATTACGTAAGTGTTTCTAAGATCTAATGTGGTAAAGAGAATAAGCGCTATAAGGACATAAACATTTGAATTGTAGAGACACCTGGTCAACCCACTCCCCACCACGCTACCCTGACCCTCTGACACCCACCCAAACCCCCCACCCAAACCCCAAATCTGTCTGGCTTAGAACAACTAAAAACAATGTAAGGTGGTCGCGCACATCCAAAACCATAGTATGCCGGTGTTGGACCAGTAGAAGACAGCAATGAAAAATGTAGAAGAAGGTCCGCAAACTGTAGCTCCCTTTAAGTGCAATTTATTGGCACATCTTAGTTAGTGATGTTTCGAGTACGTCTTCTTCAGACGTACTTAATCTGCACAGAGACGCCATCTTAAAAGGTCTTAAAAAGTATCCCACATATAATCACAGGTAATGTTACATGTATATTAAGATATGTATATATTAGGGCTGTCAATATTAACGTGATAATAACGTGTTTTAATGCCACTAATTTCTTTAACGCAATCGATTGCTTGAAGGTTGTAGAGGGCTCAGTTTTAAAGCTAGGCTGAAGATACTGGCATCATATGAAACTAGGAAACCAAGGAATCCATTTTTATGCTAAATGCAGTACCTGTGAGGATTTCTGGTCAATATTTGTCATTGTTTTGTGTTGTTAATTGATTTCCAATAATAAATATATACATACATTTTGCATAAAGCAGCATATTTGTCCACTTCCATGTTGATAAGAGTATTAAATACTTGACAAATCTCCCTTTAAGGTACATTTTGAACAGATAAGGAAATGTGTTATTAATTTGCAATTAATCACGATTAAATATTTAAATAGATTGACAGCCCTAATACATATGTCTTTTTCTTAATATACATGTAACATTACGTTTGATTATATGTGGGATATTTGGGTCACTGGCGAAATCATGTGACTGTCATGTGACCAGAGCGTTTACCTTTTAAGATGGCATCTCCGAAGAAATGCTTATGCTCACAACGTCACTAACTAGGATGTGCCAATAAATTGCACTTAAAGGTAACTACAGTGTGCGGACCTTCTTCTACGTTTTTCATTAGAACAACTAAAACCCACCCTGCGGTCTCCGAGTGGCTGCTGGCTACACTGCTGCCCGGCTGACACCGAAGAAACATAATTCTGTGCTACTTACAAAAAAACCCTGCAAACTTTTAATTTTCAAAGAAAATAAACACTCTGGAAAATTAAGAGCTTTACGTTGGTTAAAACAACTCGTCAGACTACCCTCTCAGTGTGGTACACGTGTACCGGGAAACATAACGACACCTAAACCGAAACTCTACACACATACTCCTTTTTAGCATGTAACATGCCAGTAAACAGAATCATAATCTGGAGAATAACAATATACATGAGTCAGGCAGATAAATGATTTACCAGAGGTACACATCATTTTTTTTTTTTTCATTTCAGCTGGTTCCTTATGCTCTGCTAAGTCACAAAACGACAGGGTTTGTACAGGTGCTTGATGCAAGGACCTGCTTATTCCATATGTGCACAAAAATGTCCTGTAATCTTCTCTAGCTGAAACTCCGAGCTTATAGCAAAAAGGAGGATTAACTAATGCAGGTAAAATATCCAAGGCACTCTTTGTTGTCATTTCACACCATATTGTTAATTTCATTGCTGTTTGTCAAAGAAATATTTAACGGCGCCAGTGCCTAGCATTTCATAGGCAGCCCAAATTTCTATATATATCTCATATCAATCTTGCATGGAAAAATCTTTCACAAAGATCAGTTTTAAGTGTGACCCTGCTTGTCTTGATGTTTTTGATAATATGACACTGTCCACTATGTTTGAACACAAAACTGTACATGATATGTAAAACAGTATGTACTGTATGCAGCATGGGTTCTCATAACTAACTTTTTTTTTCTTTTCTATGTCGAAGAAATCAAAAGTATCAACAGCGACACATGTACAACCAAACCCACCAGCCGAGGACAATTTTCTCTCTAAGTAGCCAAAACACACCGAGCATGCTGTCCAGTTACAAAAAAATACAAAACGTGTAAATTATTGCACAATAGAAAGGCTCAAAAAGTTTTGCGCTTGATGCAATAGTATTGCCCCGATGATGGATCATGCATTCAGCTTTTTCCAGTCGGGGATGATAACAGGGCTGTACCGTGTACTGGTGTCTAACCCTGTTGTCCTTTTCCCCTCACTTATTGGCTAGTTAGCCAGGGTCGCTTTTTAGCCAGGGGAGCTGAGAGAGAGAGCTGCCAGCATGCTGCTCTTTGCCTACTCAGTCTTAATGTCATTAGCCAGAGGGCGGTCGCTGTGCCACTTCTTCATGTGTTTCTCCAGAGTGCTGTATACACTGAAAGGCATGTGGCAGATTTCACATTTGTACACGTCCTTGCCCATCTGTCCGTGGGTCTTCATGTGGCGGGTGAGCTTTGAGCTCTGGGCGCACGCGTAGCTGCACAGCTCACACTTGTACGGCCGCTCTCCAGTGTGACTGCGTCGGTGCACTGTCAAGTTGCTGCAGTTCTTGAACACCTTGCCGCAATACTCGCAGGTGTCACTGCGGCGGCCGTCCTTGGAGCTCGGCCTGCAGTTCCCGCCGCCGTGCGGGGTGCTGGCCCCGCTGCCGGTGCCGCTGCGTCCCGAGGCGGCCCGCTCCCCGTCCAGCTCGCCGGGTGGAGTGGAGAAGCGCAAGCTGCCGTTTTCCGACGAGTGCTCGGATGAGGAGGCGAAGGGCGATTGTCTGGAGTCCCCACCTGTGAAGTTGATGAAGGGGTCCTTGAGTTGTCGTGAGGCAGCGTAGCCAGCTAGCCACTGGGAGTACACGTTTTCCGTGTTTGGGATAGTGGGCGTGGGGGGGTCAAGGTCCTTCTCCACCTTGATGCGCTTGGACAGGGGGCTGAGGGAGCCGGGACTGACCCCTCCACTCAGCTTCCTAGACAGGCTGTCAGTGGATAGAGGTCCCAGGCCATTGATGGTGGTGGTGGTTCCATCATCTGCTCGGTCGGACTCCAAGGCCGAGTCCTCGTCAACGGGCTCCCGGGACGAGCTGCGGCGGTGCGGATGCAGGGCCTCGCTGTTCTGGTGGTGGCGGGCCCCTTCTAGCCGCAGGCTGAAACGATAGTCATTCTTTCCCTCTTCCTCTTCGACTCCAGGCTTAGTCTCAATTTCCTCCTCCTCCCCCTCCTCCTCTTCTTCTTCCTCTTCTTCCTCCTCCTCTTCTTCCTCCTCTTCCTCCTCCTCCTCCTCCTCTTCCTCCTCTTCTTCTCCATTTTGAGGCATCAGGCCATTGCTCTCACTCTTGAACTTGGCCACCACCGACTTGAGAGCGTCGGTGGCGCTGCCTATCAGATCACTGGTACCAGGTTCGGGGGAGCTTGCGGTCGAGAGGCCGTCATCTGACTTGGCGTTGAGCACCGAAGACTTGCTCTGACAGTGCGTCTTCATGTGTCGTTTCAGTTTGCTGGCCTGGGTGCAGGCGTGGTTACAGAGGTGACACTTGAATGGCTTTTCCCCCGTGTGGCTTCGCCGGTGAACGATTAGGTTGCTCTGGAACTTGAAAGTCTTCCCGCAGAACTCACAAGACTTTGACTTGAGAGGTGTGCCCGGTTGGGCCGCATTGGATACGGCATTGGGCGTGGAGCGCGAGCCAGAAGGTGACTGAGAGGTGGAGAGGGGAGGCGTAGCTGAAAATGGAGGCTTTGAACCTGGCTGGAATGGCTGCAGCAGCCGTTGCATAGGGCTGGGCCGGTTAGGGGAGAGAGGCGGGGAAGCCCCAGTGGCGTTCCCAGCCAGCTCACGTAGACGTCTAGAGAAGTCCATTGGAGGCGCTTCTATTGGCACTGAGTTGAGCCTCATCACCCTGTCAAAAGCGCTGGGATGGTGGGTTGCCAGGGCCAGGTCGTCGGGGCTGAGGTGGTGGCGCGGTGGCGGGCTGAACAGAGGTGGGGTTCGGGGGTAACGGCCCTCGCGAGGCGTGGTAGCCGACTCCCGGCCAGACCCAGAGCCCGGCATCCTCAAGAGGCTATAAGGACTGCCATCAGCCAAGTGGACGGCATGGAGCGGAGGCTGGGAGGAGACACAGTCACCCCCCATCCCAGGAGCTGCAGCCACGCGGGGGGTGAGGGGGCTGCCAGGTTTGCTCTCCAGATAGATGCGGAAGCCGTGGGTGTTCTGGGCATGCTGGAGCAGGAACCAGGCACTGGTGAAGGGCTGCTTACAGGTGGTGCAGGTGTAACTGCTGGGCTCATCTTTATCTGACAAAAAGAGGGACAGAGAGAGAGAACATTTTTTAATTGACCTGTTAAAACGATAAATCTTACTGATGAATAACTAACTGATATAAAACCAGAGCTGTAGAATCATTCAAAAAGATTCATAACACGTCAACAATTAAAGTAAACTATGGAACAAAATGTCCATTATGATCGACAAACACTGAGAGACTGGGGCTGAATTTAGCGTTCACTCTGATATTTTTTCATCTTCTAGCTAGGGCTGCCAATCGATTAAAATATTTAATCGCGATCATGTCCATAGGTAATCATGATCAATTGCAATTAATCACACATTTTTATCTGTTAAAATGTATCTTAAAGGGAGATGTGTCAAGTATTTAATACTCTTATCAACATGGGAGTGGATGAATATGCTTGCTTTATGCAAATGTATGTATATATTTATTATTGGAAATTAATTAACAACACAAAACAATGACAAATATTTTCCAGAAACCCTCACAGGTACTGCATTTAACATAAAATCATAACAAATGCTCAAATCATAACATGGTAAACTGCAGCCCAACAGGCAACAACAGCTGTCAGTGTGTCAGTGTGCTGATTTGACTATGACTTGCTCTAAACTGCATGGTATTATCATAAAGTGGGCATGTCTGTAAAGGGGAGACTCGTGGGTACCCACAGAACAATTTTTCATTCACATATCTAGAGGTCAGAGGTCAAGGGCCCCTTGCCAGTTTTTCCTTGCCAAAATTTAGCAAAAGTTTGGAGCAGTATTTAGCGTCCCTCGTGACAAGCTAGTATGACATACATAGTTGGTACCAATGATTTCTTTAGGTTTTCTAGTTTCATACAACCTCCAAAAGATCGATTGCGTTTTTGGCGTTTAAACAGATCTGCATTAACGCATTATTATCGTGTTTGACAGCCCTACTTCTAGCACTTTCAAAATAAAACCCCTTTACATCACCAATTATTTCTGGACATAAATGACGCTGATGTTTGTAAATGTATTTAAAAAATCTTGAAACATCGCAACAAAATTAGATGAAAATGATTTTGTTCACACGGAGGAATAAATCTTCCTTTTTACTTTTGTGATCATTAAGCATGACTGAATCCTAACACACTGCACAATGCATTTTAAAACAAGCAACAAAACCTGAGATCCTGAACTATAACACATTAAAAATGCATTTTAAATCTTTTTTTTTTTCAACCAGCATTCACTTCCAGTGGGTGTATGCTTCACAAAAGAATGAATAAAACAATAATGAGAGATATCTCAGGCAGCAAATACACAATTTACACAGTTGAGAAAGCATAGGAATATTTCAAACAATAATTGACTTTCAATAGCACTTGCACGCTGACCGGAGATTTGCCTGACAATGCACGCCTAATCTCGTTAAACACACTCATCTCCCCTCCAATGCCATGTTTACAGAATTAGCGAGGCTAAAGTGGGACATGTATCTGATGCTGCATATTAATGCTGAATACAAATAAGAGGTCACATGTTAATAAATTGTACCGGCGTTTATCATGAAAAAACACACATTCACAGGGCGAAGAAGCGAAGGGGGGAAATTGTGTTTGAGTGTTTGTGTGTGGGCGGGCGGGGAGGCTCCTATAAAAATGCATTTCATGCATTACTTTTCTATTTCTGATATTTCATGCTTTATGGATTTATTTAAATCCTCTCAGGTGAATAGAAAAGGAGAAGAAGGGGGAAAGCAGAAGTGAGAGATATGCAAAATAAGAAGCATCCGCCACTTGCAAATGTGCTCCCTCTTTCATCTTTTGCCTTTCTTATCCTTTCTTCTCTTTTTTTTTTTTTTTTTTCACCGGAGGGCATTTTTCTGAAGTCATTTGCAGACACTGAACCCAAAACCATGGCCATACTGTGCTGGAGAGGGAGAACAAGGGAGAGGGAGAGACGAAGATAGGCCACGTGTGTGTGTGTGTGTGTGTGTGTGTGTGTGTGTGTGTGTGTGTGTGTGTGTGATTGCGACTATGAACGATCCCTAAGATGGTGGATGGACAGTCGTGCATGTTTTAAGCCTGCTGTGGCTGAGAGACAAAGGGGTGAAGAAGGGGCAGAAAGAGAAGACGGCCGCTGGGAGAAAAGAGGCATGTTGTGGATGAGCAATACACGGAACAGATTGGCGTTTTTGTGGTTCTCCTTTCTGTCTCATGTGTCCGCGGCCGCCATGGCCCCCTCCGAACAATCTCACTTAAAGACCAGAACGCGGCATAAAATGTGCACCCAATCAAACCTCCACGCAAACCTTTTTCTCTTGACTGAAAAGAGTTGGAAGGGGGGTATACTGGTAAATTATGGATCATTACAATCTGCAAAAATTACAGTTAATTGCTGCCACCTGCAAGGGGCTTTGACCCACTATGGAATTTTTCCATCATAAAAAAGCCATTTGCCCATACACGTTTTTGCTCCCTCTCTCATAAGCACAAATAAAATGTGCCCATTACACTGGCTTTGGCTATATGTATGTTTCCTATGATTATGTGTGTGCTTTTATGGCTTTAAATAGAAAGCCCCATATCACTCGTAAAACGGTGGCAATAACCTGGCCTCTCCTGTTCACTTTGCTTTGATTTGCACACACTTCCTCAGCCCTTCTGTCTTAATGTGTGAGCAGAGAGTGCGTATGCATGAGGAGGAAAATAGATGAATTTTTGCTGTTATTGTGAAGGACGAGAGAGGAGGGAGATGTGGGGAGGGTTGGGGGTTGGCTCGAATGTCGTCTTCCCCTCCGAGACACAGCCGCGTCCGTCAGAGGAAAGAAAGCGCTGAGGGATTCGTGGAAGCGAAGGAGGTAGGGGAAAAGGAAAGGGAGCGAAGAAGGGAGAGAAGTGTGGCGTGAAGGGGACATTCTTAATGACAACCCACCACGTTTCTGAAGGACACGAGAGCCACAACAGAGCACTTCAAAGCTGAGAGTCAATTCATTTTCTTATGTATCAAAAACAGCATGTCTGGCGCTATGCAATCACAAGCCCATCTATGGACATTTGACAAACTGTGCTCACGCCACGAGCGGCGACAATAACTGTTATCCCCGTCCAGGCAGTGGACACATTGATGGGCACCAACAAGCCAGACCAAAGCATGCCCGGATTCACAACAACGACAGAGAGGGTATCGAAATAAGCCTGCGACTGTCCTTGATGGCTGCCCTCAAAGGGATGGAGGGACAGTTATTCAAAAGGAGAAAAGACATTCTGACAAGGCGTTTGACGGCCTTGAAGGTTTCTTTCTTTTTGTAAGAAGAGCAGAGAACTGTGTGAGGGAGGAAGGATGATCTTATAAACGAGTCTGTCCTCTAATGGAATAAAGGAGAGCTCCCTCTCGCTCTCTCCGTCTGTTTCTCTCCTTCCATTAAGTCTGTGGAGAGTTAGGGCTGGAGAGCAGGAGAGCCGGGGCTAAGGCTGGATCTCCAGGTCCCTTTGAAATAGGATCAGCAGAGAGGAGAAACCACACTGACAACCCCTTAGCTGCCATTTCATGGCAGGGGCTGAGACTTTGGGGGAGAGAAGACAGAAAGCATATAGGAGAAGTGGGAGAGGGGCAGGGGGATCAGGAGCAGAAAAAGAAGGAAGAACGATAATCACGAAAAAGAGAAATATAAAGAACTAAAGAGGCACAGTCAAAGGGAGAGAAAGGGGGGGTTAACAACTCCTTCAAAGCCATTTCAGCACATTGCAACACAAAGCAGAGGGAGGCTAGTGTCTAACGGACACTGCTATCAGGAAGGGAATATGATCCGTGCAAAAAGCACAAGGCCGACTGACACTAGGGCAGAGGGGAAATGATGGCGCCTTAAACAGCAGGTATGTAGCTGCTGACACCAAATTCACACCGTCGTCCTAGACAGCAGTGTTGACCAGACAATACACACGAGCAGTCTAGGAAGCATCATGTACACTTTGCTCATGCAGATCGCTCTATTGTTAGTGACCCAACCCCCCAAACCCAGTCTCACACGCACTCCCTCAATCACAGAAGAACCACACCTCCCCCTTCCCCCTTTATCTCCTCAGCCAAAACACAACACAAACAAACAAAACGCCACGACGACCACGACCTTGACCCAGTGCTGGCAGGTTAACGGTGCGTTAAAGAAAAATCATCAACTGTCTTGTCCTCCCTTCATCTCTCAATCAAACCCACCACCAGAGTTGCCAAGTCCGCTTGACTTTGGGCTTGTCTTCTTGAAAAGTCGCTTACAAATATTGGTAGTCGCGGGTTGCGTTTTTTTGGGCATGTTTCTGTGTAGTTGCTTATTTGGGCTCCTATCTCTCTCCTCTATACCCGTCTTGTTTGTTTTCTTCGTGGGTGGATGGAGTTTAGCTAACAATGCCAGGTACTAAGTTGAAATATGGCAAAAGGTACAACAAAGCCTGGGAAAAGGTGGAGTGGATTTAAAGATTGGAATCGTCCTCAAGTGGGGGACGATTCGAAGGCAGTTTGCCAATTTTATAAGTGTGATATACGAGCACATCATGCCAATCTGATTAGACAAGAAAGAACAAGAACATTTTAATTTACAAGCAAAAAATGAAATAAAATGTTCAACTTCTTTAAGTTTAGTTAACAAGAAAAATGTAAAGTTACAAGCTAAAAATGGATGCAAAAATGAAAGGAAATGCATACAATCCAAAATAAATTCATACATATATATGAAGTGATCAAGTGGCCGCCTCTCTCTCTCATATTGTGTTAGGTAGGTAAGGTCGCTTGTTTGGGGCTTTTTGGGGGGGAGAGTGGCTTCTTTTGGGCTCGTTTCTATAGACATGGTTGCTTGTTTCTCTTGCGAGATCTGGCAACACTGCCCACCACCCATCTCCCGTCCCTTCTCCCTCAAACTTTCCAGCCACGCATCCAAAAAGCTAGCAGACTTTGGCTTGACCTCCATTTTTTTTTGTTTGTTTCGTCCTTGACCAAGCCTGATAGCGGGCTCAGGCCGTCCTGGTGTGACCACCACACAGCTCTCACTGATATTGGTCATTTAGCTAATGGAGGAACGAGCTAACAGGATTAGCTCGCAGGCCTTATCCAAAAGGAGGAAGGAGGAAGGAGGAAGGCACAGAGACAGGGGGGGGAAGCAGCATGTCGCCGCCATTTCCCTAAAGCCATCAGTCGCCTGGGGCCTCTGGAGCACTCACACACACCTGAAAAGTGATTATGCTAATAGCGGGTCTTTGCCAATATTCATAAGTGTTTATAGGTGTTGGAGTGAGTGCCTTGGGAAGACGGAGGGTTGTCAATACAGTGCCTCTTAAGAGTGCCTCAGCCGTAGCTGGCGTTAATGTGATTACTACTCTGTTTATGTCATTAGGGTATTCGCAGTCAGGGATTGGACCGGGGTGAAGGGGGAAGCAGGAGAGGACAGGTTGGGGAAGAAGGTGGGGGAATTAGTGGAGGCTCCGAGGCACCCATTAGAGCGCTTCTTTAGCGTCCTGCGTTTTCTTAATCCAGCCTGTCGTACATGACTTTCACCCAACTCAAAAGTCTGAACTAAAATCACTCATCAGGGGCTTTAAGCTGGGGACACACCAACCCGACATCAAAGAACTAACAATGAAAGGCCGGCCGTTGAGACGTCTCACATCGCCTTTGTCTTGGCCAAAAAGTTGCACTCGAACACACCGCAAAGACGACCGCCAACAGCCAACTACTACGTTCGTAGCAGAGATGTCTCTGCATCCGTTTTTTTAAAATACCTGATAGAGCAGCTGGCTGGCCTTGACCTTCCTCCTCACTTCTCTACCTCTCTCTGTTTGTTTCCCTGCCACGGCCACACACACACACCAGGGCTCATATACACTCGCTTCTTTGTCCCAGGACCAGACTGGTTGTGGTGCGCTCAGCCACTGGCCACAGACAAAAGGCTTGTTTGACCAACACTTGTTCCTGAGACAAAGCCGGATGCAGGAAATACGGTTTACTAAACAGAAAGCCAGCCAGAGGGAAGAGAACAGGCCTAAATCCCGGCCTTTTACAAGTCTGATGTGGACGGGGGGGGGGTGACGCTGGCTGGTGTTGGAGTCACACATTGCACAACTGGGGGAAGCTGACCACTAACCACTACACTCATCGGAGGGAACAGAAGGAGACGTAGAAAAGAGGCAGTAAGAAAAAGAAATAGCTAAGAAAGAGGTAAACCGGGACAAGAGAAGCCTAGCTGGCATGAACAAGCAAGGTGGCGGAGGCGGGGGAGGCAGATCTCCAGATAAAGATGCATGGTGGTCTTTGAGGGCCTGTGCCCAGTATAAAGTAATCTGCTGGCTGTTGCTTTGTCTCCAATCAGACTTTCACACTTCTTACCTTTCCTTTCCCCTTTCCCTGAAAGTTGATAAGAGCAACAGTGGAACTGAGGCGTCTCTCTGAGCCACTAAGGAACCATTATGGACAGATGGCGCCCACACAGGGGCCCGTGAATGCACGCACAATAGACAAATGTGTGTGTGTGTATGTGTGCTGGTTTTTCATATGCGTTTGCTTTTGCATGCGTGTGAGTCTTTAATGGGAATGCGTGCTCATTATTAGCGAGTATGACCACGACTTTGTCCATGTATGCATGCATTCGTGTGTGTGCGTGTGTGCGTGTGTATATGGACATTAGTATGGACTACACTTGCTACAATCATTTTAAAATTAGCATCGCCCTGCGCTGTCTGTTTCCCTGCGTAACCCTACTCCCTTTCATCTTCTCTCGGTTGAACTGCGTTTGAACTGACCATCCATCCACCCCTCTGTCCGTCCGTCTCTCTCTCCCTCCATCTACCCATCCATTCCGACTAAGCCCAGCTGGGCGGCTTCGTGCTTGGGTGCGGCTCGGTCCGGCAGACCTTATAATAGCCTGGGCCAGGCGCGTCTCTGATGCAGATCATTATTTGCTCTCTGCTTACCGGCGACGGTGGGAGGCCGCGCGCTGTTGTTTCTCATCCGAGCTCTAATGGTACAGTGAAAAGACCTCTGGGCTTCTAAGCTTAACCAGTCTAATTAAATGGACCATCGCTTATGTAAGCATCCGCAGAGATTATTTATTGAGTTGGGATCCGCTTCACAGGATCAAAACCGCCGTCAACAAAAAAGCCAACGCTCAACGGAGTAGGTATTAAATAAAGGAGTGGAATCAAAGAAACTGCAAACTGCCAAGTGTCAGTTTAAGCACACATATCCAGGTACATAAGAAGACTTAATCAAGCAGGGGTATTTTTGGACTCGGGCAATATCCCAGATGGGTGAGGAGTCTCTGAGCACTTCAGAGGGGAAATGTGAAAAGTGTTCTGTCAAAGAAAAGATATGTCTCAATAAACTACAGCTCAAGGGGAGGAGGGTAAAGTAAAGTAGGCTAATGAAGAATATAACAAAAAAAAACAGAATGCAATAGCACACAATAGAGCAGACATGTTTGCCTTCTTTACTTTCAAAATACTGCAGCATTCAGATGAGCATCCGCTGTCCACCCTTACAAGCATCATCCCTGTTTGAAGCGTACAGACAAGGAAGCCTCCGTAAGACATGAGGCCAGCAGCCCGAGCTTCACTATCTCTGCATAGCTCAGCTTATGACAGGCCGGCGTCCCCGCAGAAAGGATGGAGGGGGACCAGGGAGGTCGACTAGCTGCACATTTCTGCATAAATCTCCAGATAGATAGCATCAGGAGAGGAGAGACAGGGGAGGGAGGCAGGCAAGCAGCGGAGGATGATAAGGCCCCCGGGGCAGGGCATTCGACACTGTCAAAACTGTTTCGTCTCCGGCTATTGGACGAGTGGAGCGCGTTATGAGCCTGCATACCATTTGCCGGGACGCGATGCGGCTTCACCGGAGCATACAGGGCCCTGTATCTGACCTCCCCTGCTTTCCCCCTCTTCAGTCTTCACAGACGTGTGTGCAGGGAGCTGGACAGACACAGCACGGAAAAGGACTGTGAAGACGTTACAGTCACAATACTATACAGCTCTGATAATCAACAGCTTTATTGGTGAATAATATGCTGAGCAACATGAGGAACGGACAGAAATCGCGAGAAGCCAGCATGTCAGTCGCCATTGTATTGTCACAAACAACTACAACATGTCAAAGCAAACTGCTCTGGCAATAGAGAATCAAATCAAAGCTGTCAGACCGTAATGGGACCGACATTTAACAGGACAATCGTTTTATACCACGAAGTTAAGACTTGAAAAATGTCCACAGAACTGAAAATTATAAACGAAAACTGCAGATTTCCAGCTTCATGAGACTGATATGTCAGGGTTGTAAGAGGTCAACACACATTGACGCTGTGCAATGGTCTTGTTTTATCCTTGTTTCATCTTTTTTTCCTCCTGCGGATCCATATTTAGAGAATACCAAATACCAAATGAGAATTGATTGTTTTTTATATACTTCATCAATTCCCCACGGCGTCGGTCAGGTCCGTTGGATCCTTTCTTAAAGACGCTTCAGCAAGAACGCCTCCCCTCTCTCTTACTCTAAACACAACTGTACTTTTTGGCGAGGGAAGTGCGATACATCCCCTAAAGAACAAGACTGTCTGTCACCACCTGCATGGAGCACTCCTACAAACAAATTTAAGATCTTCTATAAAAGAGAGGATGCTCTTCATTTGGTTTGTGACATTTACCCCCAGGGGCCCGTGGCAATCTCTCAGGGGGTCCGCGAAATAATTTGCTATAAATTAACATTGCGCTGTTAAAAAGTGCACACCTACGGATGGGGACAATTTGCACCAATAAAACAAGCATATTGTGTCCATTACTCCCACCCACATTAGCTTTGGGCCAATAGAAACTCTGATATGATTGTGACACACAGCAATATTTTCTAATTTTTTTAAGGTTAAGCACTTTACTGAAAGTCAGCTTTAAATAAGAAAGTAATAAGTCAATATCTGGATTTATTAGGATGATGCCAGTCTTGCTATACTGTTCATTTTCTGAAAGCTTTTAAGATCAATTACTTGAAATATAGACTATAAATGCTGTGAAGTTGAGTCCAAATGCAATTAAAATAAAATGCCTCTGATGAAAAGTATATAAGTGGTATTAACATGATTTAAATTGAAATGTGTATCTGTTAATATGAAAGAGGTCTGAAGTATTTATGTTGAAAAGATTTAGAATACAGATAGTTCCAATGGCATCTAAGAGTACAAATGGTAGTAAACATACACTTAATCGGTGTTACGATTAAGAGGGGGTCCTTTGAAAAATGTGTCCCCTGTAAGGGGTCCCTGGCCCCAAAAAGTTTGAGAACTCCTGATTTAGCCCATATAATGTTGGTGTTTCTGTTATTTTGTCCACCTGCTGTGTGCTTAACACCATATTCTGGCCACAAGTGGATTTACTAAATGTGAAATTACGAGAAAGAAGGTAAAAGCTATAGCATAAATACATTGTCATTAATAACATATTAAAGGGGACCAATTATGCTTTTGTGCTTTTTCCCTTTCCATTATTGTGTTTTATAGTTTTTTGTGCGTGTTAAAGGTCTGCAAAGTCCACGCCAAAGGGAGTTACTCTCCCCCACAGAAACACTGCTCCTGAACTGCCTGAAACACCTTGCTTGAAGTCCTGCCTTTCCTTCCGTAACGTGGTGATTTCACCAAGTAAAACATTTGCATAATACCTGCCTAGCGGGGGGTTGAAAAGGTGCTTCAGCACAGCCGGTATAAGGAAAATAGAGCGTTTTTTTAACATTAAAGCATGTAAACATGCTCTAGTAGAAACCCAAAACACAAGTATGAACCTGAAAATAAGCATAATAGCTCCTCTTTAAAGGGCAGGGGTGAAACAAAAAGGTAGAGGACGAACAAAAATGAAGTTAGGAGGCACTCGTGAGCCCACTGTGTTGAATGAGAGAGAGAGAGAGAGAAGTTTTGAGTGAAGAAAAGTTGAAGAGGAAGAGTGGGCAGTTGATCTACAGGCACAGACCTGCAGTCAGGGTATCTCTGAGCTCATGGAAGTCCGGACACACACACACACACACACACACACACACACACACACACACACACACACACACACACACACACACAGTCTGTCTGGGCTGAGTAAACACTTCACTGCCTGTGTGGAGGATCGAGTCATTCCCTCTCCCTCTCCCTCTTGCTCTCCGTCCCTCATGCAGCCTGCATGCTCCCTTCTTCCTCCTCCTTCCATCACGCTATTTCCTTAACACGCTCTGATGACAGCACTGAGAGAGGTTAAAGTGGGTCTGTTTTTCACAGTCACACACACACCCACACACACACACACACACACACTGACCCCCACACACATGAACACAATTTCTCCTTCACCCTTTTCTTTTACCTCGCACAAATAGTTCCTCTAAAGCTCCTAAGCTGAAAGGTACACTACCTTAACACCTGTGCCACGATACACCTCTCATCTTCTCCACCCACTCATTTAGTGCCGGGCAGATCTCGAAAATCCATCAGGCCAGTGTGTACAAGTCCTTTTTTTTTTTCCTCCTCCTCCTACCTTTGCCTGAGGTGCTCCGTCACTGTAAATAATATTTCCAGAGAAAGTGCAGACACAGAGCGGGCAAAGGAAAAAAAACGAGAGGGCAAAACAGGGAAAGATACTCATCATTATCTGTAATCTCTGTGGGACGGAGCTGAAGGTGGAGCAGATTGAGGGTCTGTGTTTAAGGGTTTGGGGTTCCAAATGCACCATACCACATTTTCATGACCTGGCGCTCAAGCGGAAGTTATGAAACACAACGTTACTACCGATATTGACCTCAGTTGTTTGTTTCTGAACACGCTCCCAGAAGCCCCAGAAGCTCTAAAGCATGGGCCATCATTTAGATGCTGGTGAACAAGGGCTTTTTTAAACATGCAGTTATTTTTCACCCTGCCCTACCACCTCAGGGTGAGAGGACCAGGGCATGTGAGCTTGGGCCAACCATAGCAGTTCGTTATGCATACGGGCCTCAAGGCATTGTGGAGGGACATGGCACTTTAAAACAAGAGGGCCAGTGTGTTGGAGTGTCCCGTGGCCCGGAGCTGTGGAGGCTGAGGGTTTAACACGCGTCCCATCTGCTGTGTGTGACTGTGCACACGGTGGTCGAGTGGTTAAGGGAGCATCAATAGCCGGACTCTTTAGATCGAGGGGTATCTCAGGGTCAGCTGTAGCTCGCAAATCCAATTTCCTCCGACACAGAGGAGTGGGAAGTCGAGGGAGATGTGTTTGTACATTTCGCGACCGTAGATCTGAGTTGGGTGAAAACTGATTGTATCACAAGTTCAGCGTTCTGCAATGTCACAACAAGCAAGGTCTAAGACATGACGTTCCCTAATCATGTAATAAGGACACAGCCACAAACAGTGAGCGATGCCCCCCGCCCCCTCCACCATCCGACCCCACACTTCCCGTTCTATTATTAATTCATCGAGGAGAAAACAGTGCTGGGCCGCTTCTCAACCCTTTCCAAATCCTGATTAAAATTGCAAAATGGCCTCCTGTTCGGCCCTATTTCAGCCCCTTCAAGACATTGTGACAGAAGCAGGAAGAGACGTGGCAGAGCGGGGAAGTGGTCACATATACAAAGTGACCCACAAATGTTTCATTCAGTGCTCAACACTAGAAGTTGACACTAAAGCCCTGTCTACACGTAAACAGATATTTATAAAGACAGATATTTTCCTCTATATGTTTTAGCCTCTCTTCCACACACCGTTTTGGGTCACAGATATTTTTAAAACGCTTTCTAAGGTGCAGATTTTTGAAGGCGAGGCTTGGAGCACTCAGAAGGGCTATGGACATAAACCTGAATGACTTCCCTTTCGTCTTTTATGCATATAAATAGACAGAAGCAGTGATGACAGTCATGCAGTTCGCCCAGGAATCCCAGCCCCCCAACGAACAATAACTGTCATTGAACTGACTGCAATGAAGCCAAAGGAGAGGGAGTGAGAAGGGTGGTAACAAAATTCCTTGACCCTTAACTTGTGAGCTCACTTGTGGTGACATGTAAATATTACGGCGAGCGTTTGGAGTGGTTTTTGCGTTTGAGTGTGGACAGATATTTTGTTAAACAATTTTTTTTTGAAATTTAAAAAAATATCTGTATACGTGTAGACAGGGCCTAAAACTGCCAGGACTACCCTAGAAGATTGAAACCAACCGGGGCCACAACCTTTGGGCAAAATACCCCAAGCAAATCAAAATGGGTCAAGGTTGGATTGCACAATATTCTTTCCCACTGACACAAGACTGTACTGCACACGGTTGAGAAAAGACTGTAGGGTTAAGAACGGGGTGGATGCAGCCAGTTAATACCTACATGTAACGTTTACCATCAATAACAGTTGGTAAGATGGATGGACCATATGCTTGGCAATGGCAGGCCACGCTCCACACAATTCTTCATCTGCGAGGCTCCCTGTACCAGATTCCTGCCTACTAATTGAAGACATGTGGTCTGATCAGCCGCCATAGCAACGCAAGAGAGGGGCAAGTAAAATGGGGGACAATAGGACCCAGAAAGTTACACACCCAGAGCCGTATGTGTTCCAACAGAAGGCATTTATATCAGTGATATGCTTAATTTTGTGGCACTGTAAGAATCTTTTGAAATCATGTTTAGCAGCTACCTGTGCCTTGTGCGCGCCCACACCGTCGCGGGCCTGTTAAAAATACAGCATGTGCACCCTTCCGCTTATTTTCCCTAGAGGTGTGTCAGGAACATGCATAGGTCCAAGCAGTAGCGAGCGTGATATTAATTAAGGTAGCCAACCTGTAGGTTCCTTTGTGCCCAGCTGTAGAGCATAAATCAGGCTTTTAACGAGGCTAGGGCCCTAAGATCTCAAACCGTGCTGGAATGCTACCTGCACAGCCATGCCAAAAATCTGTCTGGGTCTAGGGCTCCTATAGATCACTATGTTTATAAGGGGGGCTATAGCGACCTACCCTGGGGAGGGAGGGAAGGAGGGAGGGTGGAGCAGAAAAGGAGGGTGGCAAAAGGAGGGGGGGCAAGAGCTATTTCTATTGGGTCATCAGGTTTAAGTAAACATGTGTGGTGTAAGTGTGCAAGTATGCATGTGTGTTGCACGCACAATATGTGCTGCACCACAACAAATTCTCCTTGTTTTTTATGAGGACTGTTTATAAGAAGGTAACCGAGGAGAAGTGATAAGACAGGCGGAGCTAATGAGAGACGGAGAGATAAAGACTCGAGACAGAGAGACGGCGGTAACAGGTACAAAAGCAACAGCCATCAGCGAAAACAGTAAATTCCTTCTCTCTCCCTTCCAGACATACATGTCTTTAGAGAAACGCTAAAACAAGCTTTTAGACCTCGGAAAGAGTTGATGAACAGGATATACGAAGAAAGCCTGTGTGCCTTTTGGTGACAGAAGGATTTATTCGCAGACAGCTGCAGGACAGGACACATGTGTAAAGACTGACTGAGCGGCTGACTCGTTGAATGGCAGGCTGAGTCCACCTTCGAGCCATTGTCTCTGCACAGAAAGGGTCCATGAACTCAGACATTCCACAACAGGCAGTGGCAAGACACACCGCCGATACACAGCGCATGATGCAACTACACACACATTTACACTCGCTAGAGCATATCGCGCAGCCACACAAAGAGGTCAGCCCTGCTACAGCAGCGATGTGTTCAAACTGCATTGCAATTTATTGCATTGAATGGTACAGCAGCACTTTCCGATGCAATGCCTACGCTCCTGGAAAGCTTACCAGCTAACCAACCGTGTATAAATAAGCCAGCGTAGAAGTGCGGAAATTTGGATTAATGGCTGATCAGGGGATGGGTAGAGCTGGTTTCTCCGGCTGCGCTCTGCAGCACCACCTGAGATTTATGGGCCAGATGTTTGTGCCATTGCTTCTCTAACAGACTATAAAACTTCATTTACAGAAGGCAACAGTGGAGTCTCAATGTGAGGTGTGCAAAAATGTTGCCGCGCTGACGCAAATGTCAACACCAAATGATTCAAAAAATGCAATTAAACAAACGGTTTTCGTTATTGGGAATTCTTGTGCACTCCCGCGGTTTCTCTCTCTCTCTTATTCCCTATTTCTCTCTCTCTCTCTCGTGTCACTTAAACAATGACAGCCCTGACAGGAATGTAACTCCACTCCCTGCCAACATGAACTCAGGTTCTCAAGATCCACCCTGTCATTTTGAGAGGGGCTGACAACCTCCGAGTGACGTAGAGGTCGCGGGGGCATCGACCCCGACGGACTGCTTGTGCTGCATTCCGAGAAATGAACTTTGCAGGCTTGCGCAAGGTCAAACTGTAAAGATCCTATATATGCGCATTCCATACATGTCCAGCTGATATGGTGAAGGCCTACAGGCAACCCCCAGGAGGAGAGCGCTTTACAGACGACCCGACGGCTATCTCATGTACCTTTGACGCGGCCGTATAGATATATAAAGACATAAAAAAAGATAAGTTTGCTCTTTAAACATATGGCCTTTATTGCTCTCGTCCGGTTTCATCACCTTTTGCAGCACACGGACGGGGGTAGCTGATGAAAAGAGGAATTAAGGGCACTGAAAGAACAAGGATATTATCTGAAGAGGAAGGGGTGTAGTTGAAGGGTGTCAAGAACGGCGTAAAAAGCTGCAGAGAGGAGAAGAAGGGAAAAAACAAAAGAGTGGTGGACAGCTTTACACTGCAGCACCCCATTCTAGATTACATTAGTGGCAGCTGCTTCCTTTGTGTGGTTTTATGGCCTGGCCCCAAGAAAAAGCTGCTAAAATTTCATTTAATCTGCTGCAGAAACTCAAGTGTCTGTCAGCCGCTCAAACAAGGGGGCCTAAAAGCACTGTGCTCTCAGATAACCGAGGCAAAATAACGCTAATAATATCTCTGTCAGTGGCCATACAGGCAGACATTTTGTGTAACCAAAGAGGGCTTGCCTGTGCCGCCGGTGCATGGGAAACTGGCCCGCTCTCCCAGTCCAGGGGCAGGCCTTTAATGGCGGGTGAGGGAGCCAGACAACGTCCCCCTTCTCTCCCCTCTTTATCTCAACCTCCTGTTCATCCTTCCAAGTCATTAGCTTATGCTAATCGCTAAAACTACCAAGAGTGACCCCCCAATTTCATTGAGTATGCCACTATACTTAACAGCAGATGACAACACAGCTGCTACAACTGATTTATTAAGGTAAACTAATTGTATGACTGAGCCTATATTTTGGGCTTATTTGTATCAGTTGCCTGGACTCTTACAGTGTGTGATGATATAAAAATCCAATCCCGATATCTTTTTATTTAAAAACAAAAAAAAAAGTAATTTGTGAAACGCTCTTTCTCACTCATTTGCTCCTTTTCTTGTGGAAAATAACTTACTGCATGATGTTCAATGTTACTCTACCATTTCAGGGCCAAATGACCTTTGCCAAAAAACCTAAATCTATAAAGTGGCCCAGAGTCTAATAGGATCTAACCCATAATTAAAAACAAAATGAGCCAAAAAGTAGTAATGCCAGCATTATCCTTTAAAAAACAAATGTATCTCTGCTCAATATCCTGCTCCTAAAGACCCAGATACCCGAACGTAACACACAAGAAAAGGCCCCCACATCATTTTGCTGGCCGCAGGGATGGAGCTTTGACAGCGGTGGTAACTGACAGAAAGCAGAGGTACAGGCAGCGGTTAGGGGCAGCTTCCTTCCTGGGCTTTGGGTTCACAGAGCGACATGTCCACGTACGTCCACATACTTTTTATTCAGATAAACTGAGGGGAAGAAGAGAAGGGAGGGGGAGGTTGGAAGAGAAGGGGCTATTTTGCCGTGTGATGTGAAGCTTAAGGCAAGAAGAAGAGGAGGAAGAGGAGGAGGAGATGCAAGGGGAGCCTTTCCTTTGACCTCTCAGATAATAAGGCTACATCCACACTAATATGTTTTAAAATAGATAACTTATGCTACGTTTATGCCTAGCGTCCACACTACTCCGGCGTTTTTGAGCCCCTAAAACAGAGACGTTTGAAAACACTGCTGACCCCGTTTTAGTTTAAAACTCCAGGGTTGCGTTTTAGTCTGGTATGAGGGGCAGAAACGGAGACCTTTGAAAACGATGACGTAAACACCCACGTTCGCTTCTTGATTGGGTCTTATCAGTTGTGACGTGTCCTTCCCTGATTCGTCACGACCCATCACGTGAACCTTTTCCGGAAGAAAACAAACAACATCAGCCTGGACCACCAGTAGTTAATTTCAACATGGATAATGAGTTCCAAGTGTTGCTGACTGTGTTGTCTAGCAGCTGTTATGCAGTTGCAACTGAACAACCAACCACGCTGCTTCCTGTTCACACCAGCTCACCCATGCCCAGTATATGTGAATTGTCAAGTGATATGCATTTTCAGGCATGGTAGTATGGGCATGGAGATTTCTTCTGAAACGGCCCTAAAACGCTTGTTTGGAGGGACATCCTTTTCGTTGTAAAGCACCGTTTCAAAGTGAAAACGTATTAGTGTGGATGTAGCCTAAGGGGACAAGGGGAGCCAGGCACAGGCCAGCACCAAGCAGAGATAGCGAGGCAGGGAGGGCGTCTGTCCGAACCAGATCTCTGCTCCCTCGGTCTGAATGGGGCAGGTCACAGATGAGGAAAGTAAGCTTGTGACTCTTTATCCCACAGGAACAGGTCTCACTTGCACACCGCTCATCCTCTCAGGTTTGGCTTAGGCTTAAGAGACTGACACCAGTGTGTGAGGATAATGACAATGAAGTATGGCTAAATGAGAGCAGTAAGTTGTCAACCACTCAACTCCTACTCCAGCAAGACAGGCTGGTTTTTCTCTTCACTGTCAAATTAACACGATTCTTTGAGTTGTTAGCATAATGCCTGATGCATTTGTGCTACTTGTTGAGCGCGCTGTGTTCTTTGCAAAGAGAAAATGTTTAGAGAGGTGGTGGGAGTGCTGACTTTTACTATCAGTGTTGAACCTCTGGTTATACTAGAAGCACTAGTAACTCTGAGGCTAAGAGGGATATTGAATCGCTTTCTTGCCAAGAGTTAGATGAACAGATTGATACCACTCTCATATCTGGACCTTATATATGAAGCTAGAGCCAGCAGCTGGTTAGCTTAGCTTAGCATGAAGACTGGAATCAAGGGAAACATGGTGCCTTCAAATGGGGTCGTGTTCACCTTGTTTACCGTTTTAACGAGAAGAGTCAATGAATGCCCCCCTCATGTGGTATTCACAACCTCGTAAGTGGAAAGTTTCTGAAAGCTCAGAGTTCACAAGTTGTCAGAAATGGCGGAGGCCTTGGAAGTAAATGTTTCGGTACATAATAGGTAAATATATGGTGATTTTAGAAGTTTTCTAAAGTTTTCTAAAACTCTGAGCAGCGGTGTTCTCACGACTTAACCACTTGAACGCCATGCATATCGTGTACACGACTTCCCGTTTTGTAAACACGAGCTCACGAGTTTCATTTGAAGGCACCAACAGTTAGCAGAGTCTCTGCTGGGTTGCCTGGCAACCTCACGGTGATGACAGGACTCCAGGCTTGCTGTTTCCGCCACTTTAACTTGTTATGCTAAGCTAAGCTAGTTGGCTGCAGCTTCATACTTAAACTTTAACCTCATGTGACTCTCAGAAAGAAAGAAAATAAGTATATTTCCCAAAATGTCAAAGTATCTCTTTAATCTCCTGCTTCCTCCGCTGAGGCCGGTCAATTTAAAGTGTCCGAAGTTAAAAGTGAAATTAAATCGGATCGTAGCGTGCAGGATATTTTGCTGATTTTAACTTGAATTGCTCGGAGGAGGCTATAAAAACAGAGCCCTTTTCAACCATTGAGAACAATTTAATAAACACGCTGGCTCAGAAACAAATATGCTAATCGACGTTCACCCTTACCTTTTCCATGTAAAATAGTGTTTGCAAAAGGAAACTAACAGAAGAAAGAAAGAGGAAAAGCAACAGAGAAGCACAAATGAGCGCTAATGAAGACATAGCAATCTGTAGGGGGGGGGGGAGGCGGGAGAGATGGGCGAGGGCAAATTAACCTTTTTAATTGGAGAGTGGTAGTCCTCTTTGGACCCTGCAGTTGGATCCAGAGTGCTGACAGATGATGAGAGGGAAATGGCAGGCCTATTACAGGCAATCTGGCCCTGCGACTTGGCAGACCACAGCAGTACCAGAGCCTGGGGAGAACAGGGCATGTCCAGCATGGAAAGCGCTCGCTGCCAGACCGCTCGCTGGCAGAGAAGGGCTTGCCTCAATAAAAGGTATAAATAGAGAACGATTATCTTGGCACTTTGAACTGTGGGGTAAAGGGTTGTCATAAGGGAGTCTGCTTCCTTGTCTGATAACAGAACACTACCTGGTCAAGAAAAAAGGAGAAGGGCTTTGCTTTATGAAAGAGAGAGAGGGAGAGAACCAGTCTGACAGGTATACGAGAGGAGGAGGGCCAGGGAGGGAGGTGTGGGTGGTGAAGTAACGCACACTGAAAAATTCACACACCATTTGGGTCCACATGACTCTGTATATACTCATGCACCGACACATTTTCAATGCATCTGCCCGGCGTTCGCCGAGGAGCCAGATGCACGAGAGAGACATCAGTGAGGATAACTTCCTGTCTGTCTGTGTGTCTGGATGCGAGAGTCATGTTTATGTCTGGGGATACAAGGAAAACAAACATCAAGGTCAGAGAGGCTGGAGTGTGTCCAAGCGATAGATAGATAGCCCCCTTCTTAACAGGGCTGCAGGCCTGTTTTAACATACTGCCCCAGGGGGGTACACCAGGATTTAGACAGAACCCTTAGGCGGGATTTCATATTGAATACCGGGACCTGTACGCTCTTAGAGCTATTTCCCAAGCTGAGGACTTTTCATTTGACAGCTGAAAGACACTTTTGCGCAAATTATACCAGACAAAAATAATATATTGTGTGCTATTAAAGCAGAAGTAGGTAGAATTGGAGCAAATGTGATTGAAAAAAGTTACTATATCTTGACAGTAGTGCATGCGTCTGTGTCCTCTGCATCTGCACGATTTCACAGACCGGAGTAAAACAACCAGTCAGAGCCGAGCTGGAGCCTTGCCGTCTCTGAGCAGCTTTCAATCACTCACGAACTCCGATCAAACGGTCAAACTAGGCAGCGCTGATCAAATATTCTGTTGCTGTAATGCCTATTTCTCGCATAAAAAGTTTTCAGAGACATAATTTAGTGTGGTGTTTAGCTGTAAAATGAGAGAGTTTGTGATCCGGCAGCCATGTTGAGATCAGTTGAGGAAATACCAAGCACCGCCCACCAGCCGGAGCACACTTTATCATTTTACGGCTAAACAGTACACTACAAGATGTTTCTGAAAACATTTGAGGTGAGAAATAGGCATTACAGTAACAGAATATTGATTCATATTTGATCAGCGCTGCCTAGTTTGACCGTTTGATCGGAGTTTGCGAGTGATTGACAGCTGCCTCTGTTGAATGAATAGCCAATAGGAACGCTCTCTCTCTCTGAAATGACCTGTGATTGGCCAAAGTCTCTCGTCGCAGGCTCGATTTTTTAAAGCCTGAAAACAGAGCCATGAGGAGGTGCAGAAGTCTACTTGAATTACAACATGCTGGAAGGTTGTTATGGAGTTTTTGCCCGATGCTGCCAAAAATATTCTGCCTACTGCCACTTTCACCATGTCATAACACGTCATTCTTCTTCTTTCTTGATCTCAACATTTCATCTAGAATATGACTTTCTGAGCATCAATCAAGTCCACTTCATGTCATATTCTCTACAATAAACGACAGCTAATTCATTCATTGTCTCACCGTCCAGCAGACAGTTGATGTAAACATAATCCTGACGCCTGCTCTTTAATGCTGACCCCATTAGACTGAGACTCTCGAGGTCATCACCACTAAGACATAAAGAATCATCAATCCTTACCTCTTTCCTTCTCCTACCTCCTTCCCTCCCACTGCACACCTTCCCCTTTAATGTCTGCCTCTCTCTTTTTGTCCATCTGTCTTGCATTATGTATTCTAATGCATTTTGAACACGGCACAGACAACATGGCAGACCACACAGGGTTGCTTTTAGTCACGTCATGCAAAGGATGCCACACGGAGCTGTGTAAGTCGTCCACTAAGTCTCACACTCTTTACATATATGCCCACGTGCACACACACACACACACACACACAAACACACACACACACACACACACACACACACACTGTGTCTCATCAGCATCCTCTGTCTGCATCTCTTGCACACAAACTCTCGCTAGCAAATTTCTCACTCACTCTCTCCGTTTTTGTATCTGTCTCTGTCCATAAACACACACACACACACACACACACATACATACGCACCAGACACATGGCCGAAGAGAGCAGACTACCATCTGGGAGTAGTGACCGGCTTTGTCTGGGGGGGTTGGGGGGTGAAAGCGCCAACACGACCCCCCTTTAAAACACACACACACACACCCATACACAACCCCTGTAACGGCCCCCATCGCCCTCCCCATCCAACTGCTCCAAGTGTGAGAGGCTCTTCTCATACAATCTGCACATATACATATGCAAATTTGCAGGGGGGCATTATAAAAACAGCCATCATCACACGCACACACACACACACACACACACACAAGATATTTAGTTGGCTTCAGCACCAAAGTAGCCACGCAAAAGTTTTGGAAAAGAAAAAATGTGTTTCTGAGAAATAGAGCAAGAGCTGGAGGGCTGGAAGAAAAGAGCACAGAGAAAAAGGGGAAGATGAAAAGAAGAACCTTCTTTATAAATAACAAATTAATGTGGGCATGTGTGAAATACATGCAAATGGGATTGCATGCGTTTACACGGAGACGCACATAAACACATGCGCACACAGACACGCAAACATACATTATCCATGTTTTGCCCGGCAGCGTGCATGTGATGAATTTATACATAAAAAAACTCACTCAATCAAGATGACACAGGATGCATCACAACTGTCCTTTGATTCAACATCACATGTGGGCAGGAGGCCCTCAGAGACATTAACCATGATGCACCAGACATCAGCTGATTGTTTGATTTTGGCAGGTTTGGACAGCCAGTTATTCTCTAGGTTGGTAAGGCTGAGTTTTGTTTGAAGGATCTTCGGTTGGATGTAATAGTTTGAGGCATATAAACTTTTAAAGCAGCAATAGGCAAGTTTTTTGCTTTGACGTATCATTATGAAGTAAATGTTGGTTGCACAATTTAATGGCTATGAAATAATGACACCATCTGCATTTAGATTGGTTCCCTATAAGCCTCGCATTCACTATGCAATTCTGTCTGCCACCGGGTCACGATCTCCCGGGAAAATGAAGGCTCGATTTACAGCACAAAGGAAGAGCGTCAACCATTGCGCAACCAAAACAGTAAGAGGATAGCGCTTTTTTCCCCCCCGCTAGCTATCGAGAGCTATCCCCAGCATACACTGTATATAAGAAGTGGACGATGTCACCCATTGGTTTGTGGACTACGGCCTTGATTTCTGCATTTTGGCCGTCGCCATCTTGGCTTTTTTCAACCAGAAGTGACACCAGAAGGTGGAGCTAAGTACAACCAAACACTGAATAAGACATTTTTAGGCGACCAAAAAGTTATAATTAACTTTCATGAACTGAAAACACACTGTGAAAGGGTTAAAGTTGTAAGACTCAACCAGCACACACCCAGACCGGACAACGCCATGCTAGCGACCTGTCAATCACAAGGTAACCCCGCCCTAAAGCATGCCCTGCTTTATGGTCTATTTGACTCTAAATGGGACCATAATTTACTAAATGAACATCATGCTGTATTGAAGAAGACTTGAAACTAGTGATTGAGACAATAAACTCATGTTTACAATGTTTACTGAGGTAATAAATCAAGTGAGAAGTAGGGTCATTTTCTCATAGACTTCTATACAACCAGACTTTGTTTTGCAACCAGAGGAGTCGCCCCCTGCTGGCTGTTAGAAAGAATGCAAGTTTAAGGCACTTCAGCATTGGCTTCACTTCTGTGAAGTTGTTTCCACTTTAACAAATTCAACTTTGCTTAAATTTTCCTGATTTAGATCGGGAAATGTCTGATCAAAAATAAGTAAACGAGCCTAGAAATCTAACTATGCATTCTGTGCCAACTTTTTGATATTTGACACCTTTTTTGCCGCCCAGCCTTAGTTTATACATTCATCTGACGTTTACATTCAAAAATGTATAGCAAACCTCAAAGAATCAAAGGAAATTAATAATATGACGATATTTGATACAAGATGAATCAACTTCTCAACGGCTTTTGTCTAGTGGCCATTTGTCACAATCGAAGACCACAAGGGTTCCGAGCGAGGGCAGAAAAAGACAGAGAGAGAGAGAGAAAGACAGAAAAAAGAGAGAAAGATACCCGCAGGGCTGGCTGGAAAGCCGACACCTAATCCACCTCTTTTCTTACATAAACCTCATCATAGCCTCACACACCTTTCCACACAAGTTTCACACTTTTCTCACCTCAACAGTTCATACTCACTTTTGCTTTAACCCATTTTTACTTGATATTATAACCGTGTGCAATGTGAAAAACTGTAAACATTCAAATCAATCACAGAGACACTTTAATCAAGGCGATAGACAAATGATAGATACAGCCTGGACGGGGACTCAAATTAAGAATTTCTACAATCCTGCAGAGATAAACTCTTAGCTCCCTGAATTCCTTAGATGTTGGTGATGTGACAGAGCCTTCTGATCTGCCATCTCCAGGCAGGGTTTGTGCGTGAGCTGAAAGCATTTGAAGTGGGATGGTGAACAGCCTGCTCTCAAAACTCAAGGGACACATCCGAGTCGTAATTAGGAGAGGATCCGCGTCCATATTTTATGGCGTACACAAACACATTCACAGACACGATTTCCATTACTGCCACATGTGTACATATATGATCCGCGTGTATATTCATGCATGTAAAGCTGACACAAATAGAAGGTTTCTCGCCCCCACCGCGGCAGAACGGCCCATTATGTACGTCTTCCATATCAAATTCTCTCCCCCAGTTTTCACCACTCTCATGTTTGCTGTAATGTTTTCAGTACACAATAGCAGCGGCGGTGTTAAGCTCATGTTGCCCCATCAAGAGGAGCGCACCAACAACAACCAAACACTTTTCCCCTCCTCTTCCCACCCTGTTTACGAGCGGATCCATTCGTCTCTCACTTTGTTCCCACGCTCCCTCGCTTCTTTTCTCTCTCTCCTCTGCATTGTCCTGTGCCCTCAGGTTAGAGGTTCTCTCTGTTTCCTCCTCTAAAGCCTGGAAAACAGAGGAGGACGAGAGGAGCTGGAGAGAGAGAGAGGAGAGAGAGAGAGAGAGGAGAGAGAGAGAGGAGGGCCTGTCCGTCTGCCTCCTTCGGCCTGGCTGGCTAACCGGTCTGAACTGGTTCTGACATAGGTGAACCAGAGACGTGTCCTCTTTCGCCTCTGGACAAGAAAGAACCACGGTGGCATTCCATCCATAGTCGGCAGGTACCGGGGAAGTGTGCATCCATGTGTGTATGCGTGTGTGTGTGTGCCTGTCTCCCAAGACCTTTGAGGCCTGGACCATTGCCAAGTTCATCTGTTAATGGACAGCTACTAGGAGGGCTGCCCCATCCCCCCGCTTTCCCTCCTCTCCGTCTCTCCGGCAGCCATGCCTGCTCACGACCCCCCCTTAACCTCCCCAACCCCCAGCCAGGCCTGCCCAGATACAGGCCCTCGCTCTCCCCTCTCCCTCCTCCTCCACTCCCTTTCTCTCCCTTCCCCTGAAAGCTATATCATTCCCTTTCTCCCTCTCCTCCTCCTCCTCCTCCTCCTCCTCCTCCTCCTCCTCCTCCTCCTCCTCCTCCTCCTCACTGCCCCCCAACACTCTGGGCTTCTCCTATTCAAGATAAACAGAGTGCTTCAAGTTCAGGGGACACCCTGGGACCCTTTAACAAAGCCATCTATCATGCTGTCTGCCTGAGACTCCTTTGGCCATAGCAGGCTCTGCTGCTGCTCCTACGTCTCTCTCTCAAACTGTGTGAGTGTGAACATACACAGGCTGGACATAGACCAGCCAGCAAGCCTGCTAACCATAGCTACTTGCTCTAGCTGGACAATTTCCCCATTGTGTTTGTGGCCCCTCCAAGACCAGAGCAAAGGCAGACCCCCTCCTCTCCTCTGCCAATGCACCCTCCTCCTTGTCCTGTTAAAACGAGACAAACTCATGACATGAAGGCACGCCACGGAGTGAAGAACAGCCACTTTTTCTCCACACCTCGGAGACGGACTCCGCTGACCCCTCACCGATTCCCCCTGAAGTCAAACTGCGGGACGATTAACCAAACTGTCAACAGCTTAATAGTGTGGGAATAAGAGACTGACAGTAGGCCTAGGAGCTGTGTGTAAACACTATGGAGTTTATGAATGATACACAAGAGAGAGAGAGAGTAAGACAGAGAATGGAAAGAGAGAAGCCCCTTTCATACATGGATCCTGCAACATTTATGGGTTCAATTATTGAGGTAGGTAGCCTTTTTCGGCATTCAGGCACAGGTCTGCTGTATGGAAATATTCTGTGGCAGGTCTTTTCCCAAGTGACGCGGTATTCCATGCATTATTTTCTGCTCATTATGGGTGGCAGCAGGTAGGAAAATAGGGACAGCACTAGAGGAAGAGCATGGTGAACTGTCACACAGGCTGAGCTAAATGATAGAACTTATCGTCAGTTGCCAGTTTTTTAATGATGGAGGTTTGTGGTGCTGTTGATCTGATTTACGTTACACTGAGAGGCGTTACTAATTGTGTTTTTTAAATTAAAAGACAATACTTAGCATTTTAGGGACCACCTTTTACAGTATGTGGAGATCTTCAGTGCAACGCCTGGCTAAAATTCCTTTGACATTCATTATTTATCACAGATTTCTTTAAAGGTCCCATATTGTGCTCATTTTCAGGTTCATACTTGTACTTTGTGATTCTACTACAACATGTTTACATGCTGTAAGGTTACAAAAAAAACATAATTTCTCTCATACTGTCTGCCTGAATATGCCTGTAATCACCCTCTGTCTGAAACGCTCCGTTTTAGCGCATTTCAACGGAATTGCAACGGAATTGCGTTGCTAGGCAACAATTTGGGTCCATGTTTACTTCCTGTCTGCTGATGTTAGTCACATACACTGCAACCGGAAATAAACTGGGACACATTTAGAATATTTACAGGTAAAACTGTGAAATGGTCTAAATATTGTATATTTGTGACATCACAAATGGACAGAAATTCTGATGGTTCCATTCAACGGCACAGTTTCTGAATACAGGCTGTGTGCATTTCTCCATGGATTGAGCGTTTTGATATGTTCACAGTATTTATACAGCACTTTAACCTGCTTTGTAATAGAAAAGACATGAAAATCTCACTTTTTACAATATTGGACCTTTAAATTAATTATAATTTAATTGTTGCTTTGTTTCCATTCGACTTAGGCTGGAAGATTTCCAGAAATCATGTTCCTGAGCAGGCAAACTGCCGGAGTGCAACATCTCCAGCTCCTCTTCCCACCCAACGCTGACTGTGACTATTTCAGGAATACTTAAGGTGTGTGCAGTTTAAGGGGCAAGAGAGCTTCCTGGCTAACTATTGTGACACCACAAGCTCACTCCAGGCATGGGAGAGAGACACATTTTCTATCCCTCTTTCACTCCCTTTCTTCCTCTTCTTCCTGCTTGTCCTTGTGTGTGTCTCTCTCTCTCCGACATCCCCCCAAAAAGCCCAGCAGCTGCAGCCCTCACCAGCCTGCTTCAGAGGAGGACCGGCCTGCTGGTTTTAGAGCGCTAAATTATCCATTAGATGTTATCAAGTTGTAGCGGGGCGATGCCATTCTGCTAGGAGCCATCAATCTTTCATAAGTCCCAGGCACGGCGTACATTGGGATGAACCTCCCCGCCACTCCCGGCACACCACCCACCCCCATCCGACTCACTCTCAACTGCACGCAAACTTGGACATGTACACACAGTCGGGCGGACGTCGGCGCACAGGGTCAACAAACACACATGCTGACACAAATGCATCCAGGTACACGTTCTTGCACTCAAGCTCTGCAGCTTGTTTAGGGAACATCCAGTTCTACATTTCTTGCGTTGTGTCTTTCATGCCCCTCAAGCTAAGCCCGCTTTCCTCCCTAAACAAAACTAACATTTTGAGCCAAGCATCCAAATTTATGCTGCCTAAACCGTGTTTCACTACCCCTCACTCTACCTTCCCTTGCACGCTCTCCCTTTTTTCCTCTCCTCCTCCTTCTCTCCCTCCCTCCCTCCGCTTCTTGCCGTGGCCTGGCAGGCAGGCAGGGCAGACATGTTCAGAATGCGCTCCGGTAATGGGCTAATCAAAAATGCAAAACAATTGGCAATTACCGCGCGGGGCCCTAATGGTCATTAGAATTTACAACAAGGTAATGAACTGAGAGTCAGCTCGGTCCATGCATATTCATAAAGCAATCAGGCCTTTGAAGATTAAAGAAGCGCTTCAAATTTAAATGAGGGCGCCAGCATGTTATCAGTGAGATTCAGCCTGCAAAAGTAAAGGGTGCCTGGGACAGGAGTGTGCATTCATGAATGTGTGCATATGTGTGTGTGTGTGTTGGGGGGTCAGTTTTGTGTGGGGGGATGGATGGAGTGGAGGTGTAAGTATGCGCGCGTGCGTGCATCTGTGCATAAGTGATGTGTCGATCTCATTGGGGTGCCAACTCGTGCCTGCATGCAAAGCGAGCTACAGTTACACCAACACCGCCATATAGCCTAAAGTGATTCTAATAACCAAATTAACACTCTCTTAAAAATGAATGAGGCCCCTATCTTCTGATCGGCATTTAAAAGACATGGGATTTGAATCTAAGATCAAATGTAACTTGAGCTATTAGGAGGCAATGAGCTTTTTGAACACACAACCCACACCCCACCCCACCCCGAGGAATACAGCAACCTATTAGTATACATTTATGAAAGCGGTAGACATGGTTCGCATGCACATGGACACACTAAAGCACTCTGAGACTTTCACACACACCAGGCTGTTCTCATACACTGTTCGTAGCTATACCTATGAGAAATAATACACTGTAATTTGTATATGTTCCACAAAATCAAGTAGTGTGTAATTCACCTAATCATAAACCAGGAAATATAAACGCCAACACCGTGGAGGAGGTCGGGATGGATGGGATGGTCAAAAAATACCGGACTTTCGCCCAGGAGATCGACGTTCCTGTCCCATGTGAAACCAGAAGTCAACCGTGATTTATTTGTTGCGTAAGTTACATACTTAAGTAACGCCACTTCAGGAGTTATTTTAAACCAAACCACGATCTTTTCCTAAAGCTAACTATGCAATTTTATTGCCTAAACAGAAGGAAGTTGTTTCCTGTGAAGACGGAATCTTATTTTGAAAAGACTGTGTGCATGTAACGAGTGGAAATTGACGTGTTGCTGGACATTCTTAGGAAAACGAACAAAAAGGGAAGACTAACTTTTTTGTAAGATATTATACGAACCATTGTATGAGAATATGTTTCACACACACACACACACACACACACACACACACACTCACACAAACAGAGGGGCTGTGAGTTTTCACAAGTGTAACGTCACACACGGGGGGCCCTCTCTCTGTCCTGTATCTCTCCGGCTGAGATAAGGCTGGCGAGACGCAGCTGTAGACGACCACCCAGTCACACACAAAAAGGTACAAATAGACTCACACACACATGCACATTGTGACAGGCCGAGCCCAGAGGTGGGACCTGCAGTGGGACAGATAGTAGAGGAAGAAACATTACAGAGACAGATAGTGACCGCCGGGATCAGTAGGTTCAGACTAACAGGACGCCCTCGTCACTGTGTGGCCTCAGCGTTATCGCCATGGGTGTGAGAAAGACAAAGCAATGGTCCTTCAGCACCGCGGCTTAAAACGCCACAGTCACAACAGGAGCAGCAGAGGTTGAGCTGACATACTGAATACAGGAGGTGATAATGCAAGACACAAAATTATATAGTGTGGATCAATTTCAATCAGTGACCTAAATGAGGACTTTAAGCAGCAGTGGGTAGAATTGGAGCAAATATGATTAAAAAAAGATATTTTTATAAAACGGTTATTATATCCTGACAGTAGTGCATGAGACAGGTAATCTGAAAAAAATCATCTGCCTCTCTGTGTCCTCTGCTGCTCCTAATGGCATCTGCAAGATTTCACAGACCGGAGGAAAACCACCAATCAGAGCCAAGCTAGAGCCTGCCGTATATACGAGCAGCTGTCAATCACTCATGAACTTCAATCAAACGGTCAAACTAGGCAGCGCTGATCAGATATGAATCAATATTCTGTTACTGTAATGCCTATTTCTCGCCTCAAATGTTTTCAGAAACATCTTGTAGTGTACTGTTTAGCTGTAAAGTGATAAAGTTTGTGACCTGGCAGCCATGTTGAGATCAGTTGAGGAAATACCAAGCACCGCCCACCAGCCGGAGCACACTTTCTCAGAAATAGGCATTACAGTAACAGAATATTAAATCATATTTGATCAGCGCTAGGGATGTCACGATACCAGAAATCTAGTAGTCGATACCAATACCAGTGAATTTCCACGATTCTCGATACCCAATTCGACACCAAGGTAAAAAAGAAAAGGAAAAGAGGCTGTACACGCACACACGCACTCTCTATATATGCTGTATATCCTCAGATTGCAAGCAGTAGTTTAAATTCACTGACATGGTGACAGACCAATAGACCATTAAATATTTATTTTAAATGCTAATGTAATATTTTGATGACAATAAAAAAGCACCACTTTTCAGAGATTTAGCAATAAACAACAAAAGATAGAAATTCAGTTCAGTTCAGTTTTTCCCCAACAATTTAATCCTCTTCTCTAACAAATAAATAAAGGATCTCTGATCAGTTTTTCAGTTCAGCAATTTCCACATGAGTGAATCCTCCTCTAGAGCAAATTAATGAAGGATCTCTGAAAAAGTAAACAAACCCAACATCTCGACGGCGCTGTTGTGTGTGTCAAACTCCGACACACAGAGAGCAGAGGACAGAAGCCTTCAGAGAGTTACTCGCCAAACGGAAAATCCACCCGCATTTGGCGCTTGTTAATTTCGGACCCTGATTACAGGCATCGTACGGTACATCTGGTACTGTAGAAAAAGAGTACCGTCACGTTTTTAGAATTTTGGCATCGACTTTGTACCGAAGTATTGGTTCTCGTGACATCCCTAATCAGCGCTGCCTTCGATCTGAGTTTGCGAGTGATTGACAGCTGCCTCCATTGAATGAACAGCCAATAGGAACGCTCTCTCTCTGAAATGACCTGTGATTGGCCAAAGTCTCCCTTCACCAGCTAGATTTTTTTTTAAAGCCTGAAAACAGAGCCATGAGGAGGTGCAGAAGTCTAGTTTTCTCTCAGAACACTTGAATTACAATATGCTCAAAGGTTATTATGGAATTTGTGCCCAATGAAGCCAAAAACATTCTGCCTACTGCCGCTTTAAAGGAAAAAGTTTATCTTTTTTAATTTAAAGTACCTCGTTAAAAATCTGTGTTCCCATTCTAACCCCAAAACTAACCTGCCTACTTCCTAAAATACCGCTTCTGTCCCTTTTCGCTCTCATCTGCCACTTCCTGAGCTCACAGCTGTATCAAAGACACTTTTTCTTCTCTGTTTCTGTTCTGTCTAAAAATAAAGTCATTAACCTGCAGGTGGTGAAGCCGGCGGCTGGTGTGACAGGCCCTGACGCTGTCAGGCGACCCCCCGACCCTGTGATGTGACTGCCTGCCACGCTATTGACAGGACAGCGGCAGGACGCGCTCATTTCCGAGGATACTTTTTCATCCCGCGTGACGCGCGGCTGTGGACAAACAAGGTTGTTTCTGTCGCGTTGCTTCGTTTGACAGTAGGTAAAGGGGATAGAAAGAGGCAACAAATGTGTCTGTGTGTGTGTGTGTGTGTGTGTGTGTGTGTGTGTGTGTGTGTGTGTGTGTGTGCGCGCGCGCGCGGGCGTGCGTGCGTGTGTGTGTGTGTATCTTCTGGCTTGCTCTGCAGCCAAATCTGCGAGTGAGAATGAGTGGATGTTGGAAGCCTTTAAGAGGTGCAGACACGCTAATGTAGCCAAAACTTAGAGTTTCCAGTCCCTCGAGACAAACTGCTGGAGCGATGCGTGGAGAGAGAGAGAGAGAGAGAGAGAGTACGAGTGAGAGGGGGAGAAAACAAGATAGGAAAGGAAAGGAGAGACGGAAACCGGAGGGGAGGGGGCTGAAATAAGTATCATATGTTTCTGACAGATCTCATCAACTCACAACACATCATGGGGCCTCTGCCACAACACATTTATTGCAGACAAAACACAGGTTCACAGGAGGGGGCTTTACACTGTACATGTGTGTCAGCGTGAGTGTGTGTGTGCGTGTGTGCATCTGGGGGTTATTGTTATTGTGTGTTCATAAAACAGGTGTGTGTCCGTGTACATTTTGCGGGCGGGTGCACGCAAACGCTAAAGCCCTCTTTTTGTGTTGGCGTGTGCGTCCGTGTGTGTACGCATACTTGAACTAGCCTCCACCTGAATGGCCTGAGGCTGTGGCATCGGGGTTGTTAGAAGACAAACAGAGACACAGGAAGCCCAAGCCATGAGCCCTGAGGACAACACACACACACACACACACATACCTACCCTTAAGTACACACACACACTCCCGCTGTCAGTCACACACATAGCAGCCACCTCGCCATAAGTCCTGCTTCCTAAACCCACAAAACATCGCTTTAACACACCTCCTCTACCTCCCTCTCTCTCTCTCTCTCTCACACACACACACATTTAGGCCCAGCCCGTCCCTCAGGCCCAGCGCTCTGTGCCAAGTCTGGCCTGGCATGGTCCACAGAGGGGTGTCCTCAGGCGAGGCTTGCCAAGTCAAAGACCCTTTCATGTTCAGCCTGCACGCCCAGAGTAGTAAAGCTTTAACAAACAGCCCGACACACACTCTTTCTCTCTCTCACACACACACACACACACACACACACACACACACACACACACACACACACACACACACACGGGGAAAGCTATAAACAGTTTAAGTGGTCAAAACCACACTCGCACACGTGCACACACATGCACATACATTAGTTTGACGCCGCGTCCACACTCGAGATGTAAACATCCACTAGACTCCGGCACTTGAATGCAGCCAGAGCCGCTAACACTCAGTCCAACAACAAAGGCCGCCGAAATCTCCAACATTTGCGGGCGTTTAGAGCTTTGGCTTCGGAATACAAAAAAACGTCCTCTATGAAAAATTCATCCTTAAAAACCCGTTCCTGTTCACCTTCATTAAAACTTAGCGGAGCCCACAGCCAAAAATAGGACCGATTTCATCAGAGCCCAGAGCAACTGTAGGATCAAATTAGAGTCAGTTTTTTTTACAGACAATGGAGTGCTTGTGTTGATAATATTAGCCGGTGTCCAATAATTAGAATAGCATGCATCTGTGCCTTTTCAGTATCAATTAAAGTGATCGCCGAAAACAAAGCAACACACCGCATGTGGACTCGCAGATGCACGCACACACACGCTGGAGAAAGATATCACTACCAAGAAGCCTCTCGCCCCCTCACACACACACACACACACTCCCCATGCACTGCCCAGCCCCCCAGTTCTGCCTGACAGATACCCAGTGTGTATATGTGTGTGCTTATGAGGGAGTGTAGAGGGGGGGGTGGTGGTTTGGAGAAAGGTGGCACAGTGCCAATACGGAGCCTGCTAAATACCTTTGTCTCCACAACACACAGGGACAAACAGGACAGGCAAGCTGCTGCACGAAGACCCACTACAGCCACGGAGAGCTGTTACGAGAAAATACCGCTCGCTTGTTTCGAATGAAACGGAAAAAAAGGGGAAAAAGGCAGAGCGGGGGAAAGGTGGCTGCCATAATTAACTCAGTATTGATTCCAGGTTACAATAGAGGCAGTGCGCTGGAAAGAGGCAGAAGAAGTGTGAGATAGTGGTCGACCGGAGCGGCTACAGTGGCCTCATTAACACACATGGCTACACTGGTGAGGATTGCGAGAGGTGCTAATGCTGGGATGGATAAACACAGGCCACAGTAATGCGAGCAGAAGAATGTGGACTTGTAAAATGTAGAGAAGAGAATTGTTAAAAAAAAATTACTAATTATGGTTTATATGGGACATGATAAAGCCCATGGTAGTGCGTCTTAAATCATAACAATGAAAAGCATCTTGCTCCAATTACTCAACGCAGGAAGCCCAAACAATCACTTATTGCGCTGGTAACAATTTAGTCCGCGGAAATAATGGATGCGAGTGTAAATAAAAACTATGAATCCACTTCAGCGGCGTGCCCGCTTAATAGTGATTACATCCCGTGACATAAATCCAGTTTTTACACCGCAGTTTGTGTGAGAAATTGTCATCTGCTCTGTTTCTGGGCCATCCATAATCTGGAGACAAGCGACGGTGTCCCTATGCATATCTTAAATTGTTTATCATGCAAATGATGGCACGCAGGCTGCTCTGCCCTCTCCTAACGGCCCGCAGCTCCAGACTGCAGACCCCAGCCCCAGCTGCAGCCATGAGGCTCCCAGACGGCCTCAGCTGTCCCAAAGACTGTGAGGGACACAGCTTCATCTCCAGCTCTGGGTGTATAACCCCCCCTCACTCCACCCCCTCCAAGTTCAACCATCCTGGGTGTCAGCTCCTTTGGTCCAGCAGCTTCTTTTCCTATACCTTAGCCAAGCCCTGTATGCGCTGCCTTCCGTACAGAAATCCATCTGCGTCAAATGACATTTCAGGAGGAGGGTGGGGGGGGCCGCATTCATTTGCGTGTATGCAGTGCAGTAGGGATACAGTAAATCTTTAAGGGCGTAACTTATAATACACTCTCCTGGAATAAACTGGACTAGCCAGTCTGTCTTCACGTCTACACTACCGATACAGTAGTGTGTGAGGGGCAGCATGCATTGAGATGCCTCGACTCAGTGTCAGCGTCTAACTGAGCAGGGTGAGAGAACATGGCAGCCAACATATGGGGCATGGGGTGGCGCGCTGGCACTGCCAGTCTGTATCCATCAATCTTGGACACAGAAAACAGCGGTCGGGGTGGGGGGCTGGCTTTCATGTGATGTGTGGTCCATCCTTCACAGTGGCTATAAAGCTTCTGTTTTACCCCCAAAATCTTTTCTTTATCTGTAATCTGGTGTTTTCTCCCTCTCAGGTTTTTGCACGAGGAAATGTTATAACGCAATCAGGTGAGGCGTCGCGACCGGGCCACGACCCCGCTCCACGCACAACCAAAAGAATCTATTCATTAAGGCATCAAGCAAAGCCCGAGAGTTGCACAATGCCAAGAAGACATACGGCCTATAAATAAAAGCTCTGCTCACAATGTGGGTGACCTTATGATATCATGTGAACTCCACTGCATGATGATCTAAATGAGCACAGAAAAGCATGTCCGAACAGCTGACAAGGCCAAGAGGCATGTTGGATGTGTGTGTGTGTGTGTGTGTGTGTGTGTGTGAGGATGTGTGTGTGTGTGTGTGTGAGGATGTGTGTGTGTGTTTGCTCATACAGAGGGCAGATGTTTAACAAACTGCACACTAATGAAGAGTGGGCATTGTGTATGACAGTGGGCTGACTGACTAACAACAGATAACAGTAGTCCCTTTACAATGCTGCAGCGCTGACTAATACAGTACAGTAGTGCACATTATTGAGCACCGCTCTCTGTGCATTTAGCCTGAATTGGCTTCAAATTAAATCTGCCCAGGCAGGCAATCATCCCAATCTGGCACACAATATCAGATCTGTTAAAGGAAATGAATAAACATTCAAACAGGCTGGTCAAAATCAAACCCCACTCTGTAAAACCAGTCATAAGGGACCCACGCTTGTTTGCGCGGCGACTCATGTTTTCGCTGCAGCCTCATTTAGCCCCGGTGGACAAACAACAAACCGACCAGCCGCTTTAAGAAGTCCTTAATTACTCAAATCAAGTAAAACACTGACAATTAGTGGCTGCGGGGTTCCTCAAATAAACGCATCTTCCTTGACAGTTCAGCATAATTACATTCTTTTCTATCTCTTTTTTTTTTTAATTTTAGCATCGTGAGTGAGACTTCGCAGGCGCATATTTGAGGAAGCGGGAGATATGGCGGCGTAATAAGCCAGGGAGGGATAGAGATGCGTCTCTCGCCGCCACATGAGAGAGAACGTGGAGGCCGCAGGATCTGAGCACATCTGTGATGCAGCAACAAACCAAAAGAAATCCATCTTTCTGTCTCTCTCTCTCTCTCTCTCTCTTTCATAATCTGCTTCTTTGTCTGTGTGTGTCTTTTTCTCTAACTGCAAATTTCTCACAATCGTTTTCAGCTTCGGCTGGTCTTCGTGTCGCAGCTGAGGGAGATTCACAGCTCCTAAACGCAGCAGCAGATAATTCATGCATCCCTACTCCCAGAAGCAAAAACCAAAGACAATCTGAGAAAGCATTTGTTCCCCTTTTCAAATAAACTCTCTCTGAACCCTGGAAAGTGTGACCCCGCTCCACACCTTCAGACCTTAAAGACTCCCACATTTGTGTTTTTTTCCCGCTCATTTGTGGCAGCCATTTTAAGCTCCCGCTGTGTTTACCTGTGATATTCTCCTGCTTGGGGATTATTCCTTGCAAGGGCGTAGATAAACAATCCTCGTCCCGCGGCGACACCTGGACGGCCACCTCCACGGGGTGACACGCCCTCCGCGGGTGGTGCTGATGGTGGGTCCGTGAGTGCGAGGAGGACGTGGAGAGGGGCGAGGCGAGCGGGGAGGACGGCGGCCTGTCCAAGGGTTTGTCCGTGCAGAGGCTCCCGTGGCACTGCCTCCGTTTGTGTTCGATGAACAGCAGGATGTCGGCCAGGGGGAAGCGGGAGTGGCACTGGCCGCAGGTCAGCAGGTCCTGGTCCCCTTTTAGGGGCTCGCCCTGAGCCACTCCCAGCCTGGGGGAGTCCTGAGAGTCTTCTTCTGGTAAAATACCTGACAGCGGCTCAGCTGGACGGGCACACAAGAAAGAGGATGGTGAGTAATAAACAAATGTGTGTCAAGAAAAGGAAAAGCACATTAGAGAGCCTTTCATTGCTGCAATATCTAGACATCTACAGGAATAAGGTCAGGTTGTAAATGTGTATAAAATATATTTAGAAAGAAAGACAGAAAGAGCACACTTCGATAAGGACTGACATGTTCAGCTCGCAGGCAGCAGCCAAACGATTAAGTCGCTTGACCCTCTTTATTGTGCTGCCAATCTCGCTTTTTTAATGAACCTAACACCTCTGAGAATCAAAAAATAGATTCTAATTTGAGTTCAAGATGATTGGACCCCATTTCGTTAAAAGTGCTGGGATCTCGTGAACCAAGGTTAGACATTGAGGGGTTGGATGTGGAGTAGGTCCCTGAAGTACCGGCAGAAAAGAGAGAGAGGAGAGAGAGAGAGAGAGAGAGAGAGAAGAGAGAAGAGAGAGGAGAGAGCATTTTAAAAGAAGTAATCTAGCCACACGGTAAACGACATTGGGCGCCCCGACTGGGATGTTGAGATAAGATGTGATGAATTCTTGCCGCCGGTTCAACCTTTAATTCCGTGTCGGGTCAGACGAGAAGGTGGTGAGGGACTATGCAAGATAGGCCCTGTTACCTGTATGTTCAGCTGCATTAAAGATGAGGGAATTCGCCCCTATTTTACTGCAGCTTATCTTAACCAGCTTATGCCACGGACATAGGCGGGGGTGTGTGAGGCTGGGTTAGGTGGAAAGATTTTCTTCAAACCAAATAATCTCATTTTTGATGCCACGCAAGAGTGATGTGAATAACTTTGAAAACTAAAGTATAATCCTTTTCTCAGACATCCGACTGCGGCAGAATCTAAAGTAGTTTAGGCCGGTGTTTCCCACTGGGCCGCAGTCTGTTTCACTATCAGAGAAATCATTACAGGCCTCTTCGTTTGCCATTTTAGATTTCTTTTTATGGCTCAATCAATAATTTCATTTCAGGGGATTTCTTTTTCATGTTCAAATGGAGTTTATAAAAAGAAACATAAATAGGTACATTTCCTCTGCCTGTATAAATATGTAATTAAGTGTTAATTTGCTCACCAAAAACAAGATTATGCAAAGTGTGATCAAATCAATCATTTTAGTTGTTCAAATAAATAAATATGAATATATAAAAACATCATTCTTACTAACTGAACTCACAAAATCTGGGTCAGAGCCGAGAATAGAAATTATAAAGGTTAAATGAAACATCTTTACAAGTGTAAAGAAAGTTTTTTTTTACAAAATAAATTGTATATTTTTGTAATACGTTCTATGCCATAATGCCTATAACTGTCTTTAAAACACTTTATTCTCTATGAATATTTTGAATATTCCACATTTTGTTTCCTCTTTTAGAATCCCGAGCACAAGGAGCATAAAATATACAATATAGTTTCCGCTAAAGCAATCCTCTGCATGGGCTTGGTCAAGCAGCAGCAGCAAAGGGGGGAAATAAAGTGGATCAAGTTCAAGTTCATAAGTGGTCTACAGGACTCCAATCACAGTGCGCCCCCCACTGGCAAACCTTTTGACAATTACCCCCCTCACATGAAGGCATACATGTTGCGAGAGCATAATTGGTTTTCCAACCGAAATGGGAGCAACATGCAGAGACACATTTACCACGAAAAAAATAATTAAGGACAAAATGAATGAATCCTGATCTCCACTGAGCAACTTAAATTATAACAATCCGTATATTTGGAGACCTGTCTCCGCATTCACTGACATAAGCCTATAAGAGTGTATTGATAAATCAGAGGATGATGGGAAATAAATCTCCTATAAACATAAACGCATCTGAAAAATCCCACCATGCAATCTCAGTCCCTGCTTTATTATAACACGCGCGTAAAAACCACTTCTCTCCTCTCCACATATAGTTGTGAAATCGCGCACGGACATTCACGTAGATTAACACAACATATATGTGATAATAACACCTGACAACACACTGCTCATTAAAAAACATGATGTGAAAACAGCAGCTGTGGGGAATTTTTACGACAACAGAAACTGTGTTCCGTAACGCACACGAGGTCTCCGGACAAGTGGGCATGTAAACACCACTTCCTTGTGTCCAAAACCAGCTTCCAAACCTCTGTAAATACAATCTAACAACAAAAAAGGTTAACAACGTGCGTTTGCTGTGGTGGAACAGCTTTTACGCGCTTCACCTGGAAACTTGTGAGCAGCTGTATAGTATAGTATAGTATAGTATAGTATAGTATAGTATAGTATAGTAGGAGGCTTGTGCTGCCTTCATATAGGCAAAAGGTCTCTGGCCATAAAGCCCCACATGCATGCCCTTTAATGGCGAAAGAAACCTTGAAGGCTGCGTTATACAACACGGTGTAGAAGTACAAGTTGAAGCAGCTCTCTGTCACGTTGTTTGAAAACTTCCACCCAGAGGATCCCATGATCCATTCCCAAATAGTCTTGGATATGTGTGCGTTTTTTTGGGTGAGCTGATTTCACTCAGGACAGCGGTGTGTCTGCAGTATCCTATTCTAATTCCCACCGAGGAAGTTGCCCCCTGCACGGTAACACAAACAAGAGGTGGCTGGCTGTTAAATGTAAGTCAAAAATGCCCAAATTCATCTCCACTTACGCGAAAACTCCCGTTTGCTCAAGTGCTGTGGTTTGCCTTGCTTGCGGCGAGACATGTTGTGTTCAGTGGAGGCGGCTCTTCAGCTGAGTTCACATTGGGAAATCCGTTCCTATAAGGTAGACTCCAAATGAAATCTCTTCATTGATGCTGTCTGACATCCAAATAGGGAAAAAGAAGAAAAGAAAAAAAAGAAAAGAAAAAATTGAACTGCAGATCATACAACAGAGGGCGAGGAGGCGTCGCGCGCTACGGGCTGTGAGGACCTCTTCATGACTTTTTTGCGCAAAGAAGAAGAGAGAAGAGAGAGTAGAGTGATGTGATGTGATGGGGGTTACTGAGATACCCCCCTGAGCTGAGCTGCAAGTTCAAGTGCGGACGTGACGTTCCTGCGAACTTGAACGTCAGGAGATGGACGGACTGAGACATAGAAAACATGGGCAGGGCTGAAGCCGGCCAGTGGGAGGGGGACAAGCTGCAATAAAAGACCAATGGACACTCATTATGGACTACCTATGGAAGGAGGGAGGGAGGGGGGAGAGAGAGAGACCCTGAAGACACCAATGGACAGAGGGGATCAAGGGGGCTGGGCTAAGAGAGAGAGAGACAGAGAGAGAGAGAGAGAGAGAGAGAGAGAGAGAGAGTTGTGCATGGAGGTGGAGGAGCAGCTAGAAAGCGCACGGAGCGCAGGAGGAGGAGAAGGGAGGATAAACCCAGCTTTACTGCTCCATTCATATTTATTAGAGTTTATTTCCAGGCAGATATGAATATTGAGTGATTATGTAAATTTACAGTGTAGACTGGAGATTGTATTTTTTACATAGAGGTGGGATGAAGCGTTTTTATTTCCTCACAATTATTACTTTAATTATATATTATATATATATATATATATATATATATATATATATGTTATTATTATTATTATTATTAATATTATTATTATTAAATAAATGTGTACACATATATATATATACATATTTATTTATTTATTTATCTCTCTCTATATATATGTTATTATTATTATTATTATTATTATCATTATTAAATCAATAAATGTATATTATGTGTATACACATTTATTTATTTAATAATGATAATAATAATAATAACATATATATATATATTGCCATGGCGTTTATTGCCAAAGCATTTTTATTTCCTCATAATTATAACTTTTATTTTTTTATTTTTTTATTTTTTTATTTATTTATTTATTTACTTTTTGTTAAATTTGTTTCATTTGTGTGATTAAAGGACCAATGAGGAAGAAGAGCTGTTAATACGGTTTCCCTCTGTGGAAGGATGATCTATAACAACTTTCTGAACCTGCTATAAAGTGGCCTTACACAGGTTAACACAGGTGGCCTAAATGAAAGAAAGAGAGGGAGATAAGAAGATCAAATTTATATATATGTAATATAAAATGATCCGATTGTGGGTTCATTGGACTGCTAATAAAGACAAATAATAAGAAAAAATACTATAGACCTATTAAAAAATGGATTTTAGCTTACATTTAGAATCCAATGTCTTTTGATTTATGGGCTACAGCATAATATGATTTGATGTTATCAAACAGCTTGTTAAAGGTGTTAAATCTATGCGTGAACAATGCACCTGAGTCTGTATTCAAAAACTATAAAGTGAAGCTTATCTTAATGTTTTCATCTGACAGGTTGTCTATGTGATGGATAAGCAGACACATTTCTTAACAGAATACAACTGGCGACACACTTATGATTACACAAATAAAAGCCTCAAATTTAAAGCCATATGGGGGCATTACAAAACACATTGTAATATTCTGTTATGGTGTTGTGGTACTGCATAAAGAATAAATCTGGCCTATTCAAATGATTTAGCATGGCTGTTGAGTTTTTTATAGTTTTATTGTGATTTTTATAGCCAGTACTGTACAGGAGCACTGTACAGGCTGTAAAGTCTTCTGGATTTACAATCACATGCAAGAAGGCAAATAATGTAATATTTGAAACCAAAAGAGTAAACTAATTATGACCAAATCATTTGAACATTTTTTTTATTCATAGCTATAATTTTCCTATTGTTGTGATTGTGTCTTTTTTTGCTGAAGTTACAAATTGCAATATTTATCTTATTACATAAAAGCACAAGAAAAAAACAGCTAAATGTTTTCATCCTTCAGGGACACCATTGATGATCAATGCATCAATGAAGTGTGGCTGCACTTTAAATGAAATGATAATAACTGCTGTGTAACAGAACCTCAAAGGGGTGTTTAGCTTAAACAATGAATGTCAGAAGGTAGATGAAGGTACAACCTAACTCACAGCTCACCTGGGCCCCATTGATATAATTGTATACATTATATGAATGACGAAAATAACCCAAATAGGCCTTTTTTTTAATATCTATAATATCTATAATTCACACATACACCCACGTTTCATGTTGGTGAAAAATATACATATAGCTTGTGCCGGTATTCCAAATAGACAAACTGGTGGTTTGATTTCATTAGATTTTTTTTTTTTAAAGTATGAGTTTTAGTATTTTGTTATTGGTGCCATGAAAGCCTCATAATTGATCAGGCTCAACAACTGTAGCGTGTCTAAGCCCTGTCAGCTCAATGCAGTACTTTGGCGCCATCTAGTGTTTCAATTGGACATTGATTCCAAATAGAAATCATGATGCCAGTAGTCATATGATTGTACAGAGCATTGAGTTGGGCTATTTTTTTTTTTTCTTTTTTCTAAAGGCTTCAGAATTGCACAGAATTATCTTTGTCTTATTACAAATGTGACGCACACAAAATGTATGGTCACTGCTCAAAATTATTGTATTTTCTGGAGCTGTGTGATATACGCCACTTACCTATGTGTGACCTAAGTTCAAATACACTAAGTGAGGCAATCTGTTTGAATTTAGAAAAAAGTGGTTGTGTCATTTTGTTAACTGGTATTGACTTATGTTTGTTTTAATTAGGATCCGGATGGAGAATCTGAAAGGATTTCATCCTTAAGAAGTTGATGTATTAATAATGTAAGATAACTTACGATAACGTACTTCTTGTTTATTATATAATTGTAAGCATGGCAATTTATATTGATTTAATGTGTTTATTGTACAGAAATATCGTCATCATCATTCATCATTCGTCATCTATTCTCCACCCATTATCCTTCCTCAATAAATGGTTAAATGGCTCTTGGATCCTGGTTATTCTTTTGTTATTATACTGTTTTGACTTGCACCAACATAACCAAAGCAAATTCCTAGTGTTTATCCTTTACACCTGGCAATAAACACAATTCTGATTCTGGTGTTAGTAATGTGCATACCAGCTAGAAGTTCTATGGTCCAGTCTAACTAATATTCTCAAATAAGGCAATAATAATCTTATTTAAATTCAGATTATAAAGACTTTTTCAGTCACATATTTGTTTATTTGACTTTTGGTAATTTCTTGAACTTTCAAATGTACTGTCTTATTTTAAAAGACCAGTAGGTGGCAGTGCTGCGCCTGATTGATAGATAGATTGATAGACTTTGAGAAGCCACTAGCTACCTCACCTCTGCCTGCCACATTATGTTTCCTGTTTTCTCCAGTAAGTGACATGTTAAGTGCACAAAACACAATATCAATAAGTTGGAGACAAATGTGTACCCATTCATTTTGGTGAAGAAGTAGTAGTTTAGTAGTTAAATGAGTTTTGACAAGACTGACCATGGAGTGAATGAGGGGGAAAGTACAAGTGACACTGATTGTTTAAAATTGGAAAATGTTTAATAAATATAGTTAGAGAAGACTTTGAATGAGAAGCAAAACAGTTTACCTGCCTCATTATTTTTCCTGTTTTCTCAGACACACACACACGACCGTCTGCAATTTCTATGAATACTATAGTGCTAATACTGCTACTCAAATGGGCAACTCAGTAACATATATGACACTATTACACTACCATAATACCTACTTTTTAATGCTTATTACATACAGGCTATAACAAAATTATACACAAATATGTGTTTTTATTTATAAGATACTTTCTGGTGGGAATATTCCTGAGCAGTTCAAGACCTATTTTAAAACAAATGCTCAGGTCCATTCTTACTCAGCCCGTCAATCTCTAGATCTTCATCCTCCCAAATTCCTCACTAGTAGAGGTCAATTGTCGATAAGATTAAGGGGAACCAAATTATGGAGTAGCCTTTCACATCTATCAATAAACTGTTCATCTGTCAAATGTTTCAAAAGTCGCTTAAAGGGTCATTTAATTGCTGTCTTGTAATTGCTTTTCCCCATGTTGTCCATGTATCTGTTTTTATGTTTTTTATTTTTTCCCACTCACAATGTAGTTTGGTTATGATTGCCCAGAACTCTTTATAGATATTTAAATTAATATCCTCCTCACAAACACTAACCATACACTTCCATGCAACAAACACACACACACACACATTTGTCTTTTTTGATATATTTACTGTATTGTTATTGTTGTTATTATATATATCTTGTCCTAATTGTTGGTCATCACTATTATGTAGTCATATTATTTCTTTATATTAATCTTGTCTCTAGATGGAGGCTTCAGATAAGCCCAGTGTTTTTTTTTTGCCCCTTTCTGCACTGTATATCATTATTATTATTTTTTTTTGGTATGTTGTATAGTCTTAAATTGTGTCAAACAAATAAACAAAATTATAGAGCTACACTGTTGAGAATTTCCCAGTAAAATATCAGTAAAGAACTGGCAGCAGGGTTGCCTTTATGTTACTTTAAAATTAACATTATTATACTGTCGCTGAAATTTAATGAAAAATACAGTTTGAACTGGTTGTTTTTTTATTAATTTCACAGTATTTTACAGTTAATTTACTGTTTAAAGATACATTATATAGCTGTTTTTCACCTTTCTTTTACATTATCTTACTGATTTGTTTTAATGCACTATTTAGGTTGTATTTTTTACATACATTTTAATAAACATTATTTTTTGCCTAGATGAATAGACTTAGCAGGTTACAGACATAGGAATAGTTACACTAAATACAATAAAAGGATTTGATGCGCGTGTGCGTAAAGTTTGTTTGGAGCGCCCGCAGCGCGGCGCGACCTGCTCCTCTGTTTACCTGCTGTAGTACCGCAGGTAACCGGATCGGCTTGTGCGTGCGCGAATGTTGGTTTGAGGGAAAGGACAACGCATTTGGGCTTTACAGGGTAAGTTAAGAAAGAAAACATAAACAGAAAACTGTTCTCCACCTTTTCATTGTGAAAGAGCAACAATGAGTCATGATCATTGGTCGTTGACCAGAACTGTTACTTCATCATTCACTCAGTCAATCCGGCCGTCCAGTCCTGAGACTAACCAGGCTCTCTCTCCAGAGGAGGTCTGAACCTGGTCCCCGCAGCTCCTGTTGTGAGAAGGGCTGATAGTCCTCATGTAGCTCAGAGGAGAGCCGGTCCGAGCCTCTACTCCAGACTGACGCATTGTCAGAAAGGAGATGTCCTCTAGGCTGACTTCAGTGACCTTCAGTCAGCCTTGAGGAGAGGTTCCGGCCGGATCTACTCCGAACAACCTAGCTTTCCAGCCAATCCCCTTCACGGGATCCCCCTTTAGAAAAAGCTGATAGTCCTCATGTAGCTCAGAGGAGAGTCTTCGGTCACTGATGATGTCACAGGAGAGTTAGTTTAATCTGATTGTCAAGACTTTCTGGCAATTGTAGTGTCCCATGTGTCTACTACTACTCTGTCAATCTCTGTGAGAAATCATTGACTTCATTGAATGAACTATGACTACTACTATGTTGATGTTAATTTGAAAAACCTAAATACGGTCAAATTTATCAAACTGTTCTAAGCCTTAAAGGTCCCATATTGTAAAAAGTGAGATGTTCAGGTATCTTTTATTATTAAGCAGGTTTAAACAAGCAGTCAGGAGTACTATGCATGTGTGATGTCACAAATCTACGATATATGGAACATTTAAATGTAAATGTGTCCCAGTTTATTTCCAGTTGCAGTGTATGTGAATGACATCAGCTGACAGAAAGTAAACATGGACCTAAACTGTTGCCTAGCAACGCAATTATGTTGCAGTTCCATTGAAATGCACTAAAACGGAGCATTTCAGACAGAGGGTGAATACAGGTATATGTCAGGCAGACAGCATGAGGAAAATAACGGGTTTTTTTAACATTACAGCATGTAAACATATGGGACCTTTAAAAAAATGAAGGGCACTGTCATTTTGATGCTTGGGCTACATGTTTATTGGCATAGCCTAGCGTCTGCGTTGGACAATTCTATGGCAAGCTGTTTTAACATTTAATAGCTAAGCTTGACTATCTGGAATTAACATTAGAGATATCCACAATTGCATTTTGATTAGTCGTAATGACATTAGAACGGAAAAGAATGCTGTCATATATAGCGGCACAGAATATCACAATTACTGATCAAATGCTTTGATATAGAGTAGAATACAATAGCATCATAAAGAGCGTGATAGAATGCTGACATATAGAGCTGAATAGACATTCCTATGACATCATCATTTATGATGTCACAGAGGCAACATTCTATGATGTCAATGATAATGTTGCAGTTTATGTAACATTATCATTTATGATGTCACAGAGGCAACATTCTATGATGTCAATGATAATGTTGCAGTTTATGTAACATTATCATTTATGATGTCACAGAGGCAATATTCCATGATCTCAATGACGATGTCACAGGAATGTTAGTTTAATCTGAATGACAGAAATCATTGACTTCATCAGAGGAACTATGACTACTCCTATGTTGATGTAAATTTTTTTTTAAAAATACACAATAGGTGTACGATAGTACAATAGCAAGTTCAACATACTTTTGTGCGAATAAACAGTTGTATGTGTCTTTTCGGACACACTGAGAAGTAATTAACGTCATTACTTCCCCCTTGCCGGTTGGAGACGCATAACCATGGTAACCTGTGCCAACCTCATGTGTTAAAATCGACGGTTTGTGAGATATAGAGTCTGAATTAATTTCAAATATTTATTAAACCGAGCAAAGTGAAATCTTATATTTACAGTTAAATTGAAGTGTTATTGATGTTACAGAACTGTCTGTCGACATGTATTATCAACGTTGTCTTCACTACCGCATTGCATTGTGGGATATTTCTGCCAACGTAATGTTCAGCGTTGCATACTGTAATATTTTACTGGAAATAGTATGCAATTTGCGTACTATAGGTTTTATACTTAGGTTTCGGACCTACTAAAATATCTCACATACTGTTTTAGCGTACTAAATAGCATGTTAGTATGGAATTTTGGACACAACCACAAACTGTGATGTCACTGATGATGTCACAGTTTATGTGACATGATCATTTATGATCTCACAGATGAAACCACTGATGATGTCACAGGAATGTTAGTTTAGTCTGAATGAAGGAGATCATTGACTTCATCAAGGGAACTGTGAATACGACTATGTTAATGTTGATTAAAAAAAATCAAAATAAAGTAAAATATGCTACCTAAAAAAAAACACTAAGACAAATGAAAAGCATTAATGCTTAATGCATTAATGCTTTCCCTTCGTGGTTAATGGCGTTGCCTTGCGTCTGCGTCGGGCGACCTTCCGTCTGCTGACAGTGGAGGACCTGCGAGTCTTCGGCCTTCGGTCCCCATCTGCGAGTGGCCTGTCGTCCTACGCGTGGCAGTATCAACAAAACACTTGTTTTTTGATCTGTGATTGATGGGCGTAACGGGGGTTCTATAAGTAAACTTTCGACGACGTTCCCTGATGTCACTTATGATGTCACAGTTTATGTGACATCATTTATGACATCACAATGGCAACATTCCATCATGTCACTTATGATGTCACAGGAGAGTTAGTTTAATCTGATTGTCAAGACTTTCTGGCAATTGTAGTGCCCCATGTGTCTACTACTACTCTGTCAATCTCTGTGAGAAATCATTGACTTCATTGAATGAACTATGACTACTACTATGTTGATGTTAATTTGAAAAACCTAAAGGTATCTTTTATTATTAAGCAGGTTTAAACAAGCAGTCAGGAGTACTATGCATGTGTGATGTCACAAATCTACGATATATGGAACATTTAAATGTAAATGTGTCCCAGTTTATTTCAAGTTGCAGTGTATGTGAATGACATCAGCTGACAGAAAGTAAACATGGACCTAAACTGTTGCCTAGCAACGCAATTATGTTGCAGTTCCATTGAAATGCACTAAAACGGAGCGTTTCAGACAGAGGGTGAATACAGGTATATGTCAGGCAGACAGCATGAGGAAAATAACGTTTTTTTTTAACATTACAGCATGTAAACATATGGGACCTTTAAAAAAATGAAGGGCACTGTCATTTTGATGCTTGGGCTACATGTTTATTGGCATTGCCTAGCGTCTGCGTTGGACAATTCTATGGCAAGCTGTTTTAACATTTAATAGCTAAGCTTGACTATCTGGAATTAACATTAGAGATATCCACAATTGCATTTTGATTAGTTGTAATGACATTAGAACGGAAAAGAATGCTGTCATATATAGCGGCACAGAATATCACAATTACTGATCAAATGCTTTGATATAGAGTAGAATACAATAGCATCATAAAGAGCGTGATAGAATGCTGACATATAGAGCTGAATAGACATTCCTATGACATCATCATTTATGATCTCACAGAGGCAACATTCTATGATGTCAATGATAATGTTGCAGTTTATGTAACATTATCATTTATGATGTCACAGAGGCAACATTCTATGATGTCGATGATAATGTTGCAGTTTATGTAACATTATCATTTATGATGTCACAGAGGCAATATTCCATGATCTCAATGACGATGTCACAGGAATGTTAGTTTAATCTGAATGACAGAAATCATTGACTTCATCAGAGGAATTATGACTACTACTATGTTGATGTAAATTTTTTTTTAAAAATAGACAATAGGTGTACGATAGTACAATAGCAAGTTCAACATACTTTTGTGCGAATAAACAGTTGTATGTGTCTTTTCGGACACACTGAGAAGTAATTAACGTCATTACTTCCCCCTTGCCGGTTGGAGACGCATAACCATGGTAACCTGTGCCAACCTCATGTGTTAAAATCGACGGTTTGTGAGATATAGAGTCTGAATTAATTTCAAATATTTATTAAACCGAGCAAAGTGAAATCTTATATTTACAGTTAAATTGAAGTGTTATTGATGTTACAGAACTGTCTGTCGACATGTATTATCAACGTTGTCTTCACTACCGCATTGCATTGTGGGATATTTCTGCCAACGTAATGTTCAGCGTTGCATACTGTAATATTTTACTGGAAATAGTATGCAATTTGCGTACTATAGGTTTTATACTTAGGTTTCGGACCTACTAAAATATCTCACATACTGTTTTAGTGTACTAAATAGCATGTTAGTATGGAATTTTGGACACAACCACAAACTGTGATGTCACTGATGATGTCACAGTTTATGTGACATGATCATTTATGATCTCACAGATGAAACCACTGATGATGTCACAGGAATGTTAGTTTAGTTTGAATGAAGGAGATCATTGACTTCATCAAGGGAACTGTGAATACGACTATGGTAATGTTGATTAAAAAAAATCAAAATAAAGTAAAATATGCTACCTAAAAAAAAACACTAAGACAAATGAAAAGCATTAATGCTTAATGCATTAATGCTTTCCCTTCGTGGTTAATGGCGTTGCCTTGCGTCTGCGTCGGGCGACCTTCCGTCTGCTGACAGTGGAGGACCTGCGAGTCTTCGGCCTTCGGTCCCCGTCTGCGAGTGGCCTGTCGTCCTACGCGTGGCAGTATCAACAAAACACTTGTTTTTTGATCTGTGATTGATGGGCGTAACGGGGGTTCTATAAGTAAACTTTCGACGACGTTCCCTGATGTCACTTATGATGTCACAGTTTATGTGACATCATTTATGACATCACAATGGCAACATTCCATCATGTCACTTATGATGTCACAGGAGAGTTAGTTTAATCTGATTGTCAAGACTTTCTGGCAATTGTAGTGTCCCATGTGTCTACTACTACTCTGTCAATCTCTGTGAGAAATCATTGACTTCATTGAATGAACTATGACTACTACTATGTTGATGTTAATTTGAAAAACCTAAAGGTATCTTTTATTATTAAGCAGGTTTAAACAAGCAGTCAGGAGTACTATGCATGTGTGATGTCACAAATCTACGATATATAGAACATTTAAATGTAAATGTGTCCCAGTTTATTTCAAGTTGCAGTGTATGTGAATGACATCAGCTGACAGAAAGTAAACATGGACCTAAACTGTTGCCTAGTAACGCAATTATGTTGCAGTTCCATTGAAATGCACTAAAACGGAGCGTTTCAGACAGAGGGTGAATACAGGTATATGTCAGGCAGACAGCATGAGGAAAATAAAGGTTTTTTTTAACATTACAGCATGTAAACATATGGGACCTTTAAAAAAATGAAGGGCACTGTCATTTTGATGCTTGGGCTACATGTTTATTGGCATAGCCTAGCGTCTGCGTTGGACAATTCTATGGCAAGCTGTTTTAACATTTAATAGCTAAGCTTGACTATCTGGAATTAACATTAGAGATATCCACAATTGCATTTTGATTAGTTGTAATGACATTAGAACGGAAAAGAATGCTGTCATATATAGCGGCACAGAATATCACAATTACTGATCAAATGCTTTGATATAGAGTAGAATACAATAGCATCATAAAGAGCGTGATAGAATGCTGACATATAGAGCTGAATAGACATTCCTATGACATCATCATTTATGATCTCACAGAGGCAACATTCTATGATGTCAATGATAATGTTGCAGTTTATGTAACATTATCATTTATGATGTCACAGAGGCAACATTCTATGATGTCAATGATAATGTTGCAGTTTATGTAACATTGTCATTTATGATGTCACAGAGGCAATATTCCATGATCTCAATGACGATGTCACAGGAATGTTAGTTTAATCTGAATGACAGAAATCATTGACTTCATCATACTTCATCATACTACTATGTTGATGTCAATTTAAAAAAAAAAAATACACAATAGGTGTACGATAGTACAATAGCAAGTTCAACATACTTTTGTGTGAATAAACAGTTGTATGTGTCTTTTCGGACACACTGAGAAGTAATTAACGTCATTACTTCCCCCTTGCCGGTTGGAGACGCATAACCATGGTAACCTGTGCCAACCTCATGTGTTAAAATCGACGGTTTGTGAGATATAGAGTCTGAATTAATTTCAAATATTTATTAAACCGAGCAAAGTGAAATCTTATATTTACAGTTAAATTGAAGTGTTATTGATGTTACAGAACTGTCTGTCGACATGTATTATCAACGTTGTCTTCACTACCGCATTGCATTGTGGGATATTTCTGCCAACGTAATGTTCAGCGTTGCATACTGTAATATTTTACTGGAAATAGTATGCAATTTGCGTACTATAGGTTTTATACTTAGGTTTCGGACCTACTAAAATATCTCACATACTGTTTTAGCGTACTAAATAGCATGTTAGTATGGAATTTTGGACACAACCACAAACTGTGATGTCACTGATGATGTCACAGTTTATGTGACATGATCATTTATGATCTCACAGATGAAACCACTGATGATGTCACAGGAATGTTAGTTTAGTCTGAATGAAGGAGATCATTGACTTCATCAAGGGAACTGTGAATACGACTATGTTAATGTTGATTAAAAAAAATCAAAATAAAGTAAAATATGCTACCTAAAAAAAAACACTAAGACAAATGAAAAGCATTAATGCTTAATGCATTAATGCTTTCCCTTCGTGGTTAATGGCGTTGCCTTGCGTCTGCGTCGGGCAACCTTCCGTCTGCTGACAGTGGAGGACCTGCGAGTCTTCGGCCTTCGGTCCCCGTCTGCGAGTGGCCTGTCGTCCTACGCGTGGCAGTATCAACAAAACACTTGTTTTTTGATCTGTGATTGATGGGCGTAACGGGGGTTCTATAAGTAAACTTTCGACGACGTTCCCTGATGTCACTTATGATGTCACAGTTTATGTGACATCATTTATGACATCACAATGGCAACATTCCATCATGTCACTTATGATGTCACAGGAGAGTTAGTTTAATCTGATTGTCAAGACTTTCTGGCAATTGTAGTGTCCCATGTGTCTACTACTACTCTGTCAATCTCTGTGAGAAATCATTGACTTCATTGAATGAACTATGACTACTACTATGTTGATGTTAATTTGAAAAACCTAAAGGTATCTTTTATTATTAAGCAGGTTTAAACAAGCAGTCAGGAGTACTATGCATGTGTGATGTCACAAATCTACGATATATAGAACATTTAAATGTAAATGTGTCCCAGTTTATTTCAAGTTGCAGTGTATGTGAATGACATCAGCTGACAGAAAGTAAACATGGACCTAAACTGTTGCCTAGTAACGCAATTATGTTGCAGTTCCATTGAAATGCACTAAAACGGAGCGTTTCAGACAGAGGGTGAATACAGGTATAGTCAGGCAGACAGCATGAGGAAAATAAAGGTTTTTTTTAACATTACAGCATGTAAACATATGGGACCTTTAAAAAAATGAAGGGCACTGTCATTTTGATGCTTGGGCTACATGTTTATTGGCATAGCCTAGCGTCTGCGTTGGACAATTCTATGGCAAGCTGTTTTAACATTTAATAGCTAAGCTTGACTATCTGGAATTAACATTAGAGATATCCACAATTGCATTTTGATTAGTCGTAATGACATTAGAACGGAAAAGAATGCTGTCATATATAGCGGCACAGAATATCACAATTACTGATCAAATGCTTTGATATAGAGTAGAATACAATAGCATCATAAAGAGCGTGATAGAATGCTGACATATAGAGCTGAATAGACATTCCTATGACATCATCATTTATGATCTCACAGAGGCAACATTCTATGATGTCAATGATAATGTTGCAGTTTATGTAACATTGTCATTTATGATGTCACAGAGGCAATATTCCATGATCTCAATGACGATGTCACAGGAATGTTAGTTTAATCTGAATGACAGAAATCATTGACTTCATCATACTTCATCATACTACTATGTTGATGTCAATTTAAAAAAAAAAATACACAATAGGTGTACGATAGTACAATAGCAAGTTCAACATACTTTTGTGTGAATAAACAGTTGTATGTGTCTTTTCGGACACACTGAGAAGTAATTAACGTCATTACTTCCCCCTTGCCGGTTGGAGACGCATAACCATGGTAACCTGTGCCAACCTCATGTGTTAAAATCGACGGTTTGTGAGATATAGAGTCTGAATTAATTTCAAATATTTATTAAACCGAGCAAAGTGAAATCTTATATTTACAGTTAAATTGAAGTGTTATTGATGTTACAGAACTGTCTGTCGACATGTATTATCAACGTTGTCTTCACTACCGCATTGCATTGTGGGATATTTCTGCCAACGTAATGTTCAGCGTTGCATACTGTAATATTTTACTGGAAATAGTATGCAATTTGCGTACTATAGGTTTTATACTTAGGTTTCGGACCTACTAAAATATCTCACATACTGTTTTAGCGTACTAAATAGCATGTTAGTATGGAATTTTGGACACAACCACAAACTGTGATGTCACTGATGATGTCACAGTTTATGTGACATGATCATTTATGATCTCACAGATGAAACCACTGATGATGTCACAGGAATGTTAGTTTAGTCTGAATGAAGGAGATCATTGACTTCATCAAGGGAACTGTGAATACGACTATGTTAATGTTGATTAAAAAAAATCGAGATAAAGTAAAATATGCTACCTAAAAAAAAACACTAAGACAAATGAAAAGCATTAATGCTTAATGCATTAATGCTTTCCCTTCGTGGTTAATGGCGACCTTCCAGTCAGCCTACAGCAGAGGTTCCGGCCGGATCTGCTCCGGACAACCTAGCTTTTCAGCAATCTCCTCGGCAGGAAATTTGAACCTGATCGCAGCGCGGGTTCTATAAGTAAACTTTTCGAGCGAGGACTTTGACGTCAGTCATGACGTCTGTGTTGACATGACGTCAGTCATGACATCACAGACGATGATCTCCGATCAACCAATCAGTGGGCTAAATGCGATAGTTTATTCAACGTCAGCATCTACATTATTTAATGATATCATGAATAGTTCTGACCCAGAATCAGGGTTATTAAATGACCGTAATCAGACGATGAAATATCTAGACACAGTACTGGTTAGACCAGTACTGTGTCTAACCAGACTCTCTCTCCATAGGATATCTAAAGCTGGTATATATATATATATATATATATATGTGTGTGTGTGTGTGTGTGTGTGTGTGTGTGTGTGTGTGTGTGACGTCACCGGCCTCCCAAAACAGGCAGCACAAGAGCACAGAGCCCCCCCCCCCTTCCCCCCACCCAAGATATTAGTAATAACAGCATGTATGATATCTCTGCTTTTTGCCAGCACACTTTGCCAGATGTGTAACGTTATTACAAAAAGTGTTATATAGGTAAAGCTTGACTCATGCAGAATTGTATCAATACTATACTTGAATGTTTTCTGCATACATGTGGATCACGTTACACCCATTTTTGATTATTTGATTATATTTGTATCCAAATCATCCGTCTGCCACATGGCCTGATTTAGCAGCTGTCATAAATTCATAAAGAGTTTTTGTTTTGATTTTACTCTATAATTACCCAATAGTAATTCCAGGTTATTCTAATACTACAACTTGTCATTATATTGATTTTGCTCATCTTACTTTACTGTTATTTCCTGACAATTTCTGCACATTACTACGTACAATGTATTAGGCTATATGTACACTGTAAACAATTGCTGTTAATTTACAGCAGGATTTCAACAGTATTAACCTGTTATTGCTAAAAACAATGCTTTACTGTTAATACAAAAGAAAACCTGTTAAATTACGCTCATAGGCCGTTTTTTAACTGAACTATAATGCATTCTCAAAAAACAGCACTTTACTGCTGATCAACTGTCTAAAGTATCATCAGTAACAGTTTCATGCAGTATTTTTTTAATTCTGGGACCTGATCTGCACATGTGAGGCTTGTACATTGTACATGATTGTAAAATCAGTGAATTAGCTCTGTTCTTCACTCACATGTTGTGGTTTGCATTCTGTGCTTGTAGCCAGCTAGAGACAGACATATTGGGAAAAGTGTCAACAAGTCTATTATAGTCTTTTTCCTAAAAAGTGCCTTTAATTGTATTTAGTGTGACTATTCCTATGTCTGTAACCTGCTAAGTCTATTCATCTAGGCAAAAAAACAATGTTTATTAAAATGTATGTAAAAAATAAATAGTGCATTAAAACAAATCAGTAAGATAATGTAAAAGAAAGGTGAAAAAATACCTGTAAAATTAACTGTAAAATACTGTGAAATTAATTAAGAAAAACAGTTCAAACTGTATTTTTCAGTAACAGTAAAAAGCTGTACATTTCAGCGACATTATAATAATGTTAATTTTACAGTAACATAAAGGCAACCCTGCTACCAGATCTTTACTGTTATTTTACTGGGAAATTCTCAACAGTGTACGCTTATACTGTATATTGCTTGTCCAAAATCCACCATTATTCCTGTAATATGGGCCACTCACGGTGTGCTGTCAGTATTACATAACCTCCTGTTCTCTTCTCCTATCTGAGCCCACAGCGCCACCGTGAGGCCAAGACGCGCAGTGATGGTGATGGTGCTGGTGAAGCAGCAGCAGGGCTGGGCAGCGGCTTCTCCGGAGCAGCAGCAGAGCTGTTCATAATAAGCCTCCTACTATCGTGATGCTGATTGTCCATAGAGCACCTGGTGAGTGACATCTCTGTCTGTCATCTGTTTGTTATTATAGCAAGCCTGTAAATAATCCTGCTGTCTGTCTCTCTGTCTCTCCGAGGATGGAGACGACGGCGAAATGAGCATCGCTGTGTTTGTGCGACAAAAAAAAAAAAAAAACCTCACGTCGTCCATAACGAGGGGAGAGACTGAGCCTTGGCTGCACATACAGCAAACAGCCTCCAGCATAACCTGATTTACAATAACACGTGATAACTGTTCTCGTAAATCTGTCTAAATTAGCTTCTATTTGGGCGTAAAGAGCGCGTGGATATGGAGAGGTATATTATCCTGGACGTTGAGGAGGATCGATGATACGCTTCAGATGATGAAGTCGGTATAATGAGCTATTCACGGCAGACACACTGGAGCTATACGTTTATTATAACACCATAATGTGCGTCTTTGTATTGGCATTGGATAGTTTTATAACAGGATATATGCTCCTCTCCGTGATAAACGCTGGACTGAGACCAGGCCTAACCGGGCTAATTTGCAGGCTCTTGTCATTGGCCGCCGCTTTGCAAAGCACACTTGACGTGTTGTCATTTAGAGAGGAGATTTATTATGACTTAAAGAGAGTGGATGGAGCAGTGTGTGGTCAAGCGTCTAATGTGGGCCACTAGAAGCCAGGCCACTGAAAGGGTTAACCCTGAGAGAGAGAAAGAGAGAGAGAGAGGAGGAGATGGGCTGTCAGGTCTCATTGGGATCCAGTTGATGCACAAAAATGAGCCCCTGATATGACAAAGCGTGCGTAATTAAATCCCACTAATTCACCTATATGGCTTCCTCTGAGCGTGAGTCAGCACAGGCCTGTGTGTGTGTATGTAATGCTGATGATGATGCTCAGCTGTAGACAGACAGACAGACACAGGGAGGACCGGCTGTTTGTCTCAGTGAAAAGAGCTGGTTCATGTGCATGGGAATCATATGAGAGCACCATGGGGAGCAGCAGCAGCAGAGATGGGGAAAACATCATCTTCTCTATTTCCCATCACTTCCTGCCTCTCTCTGGCTTGTGTGTGCTAGTGTGTGTGTCTGACTGTCTGCACAGCATCCAATTAAATTAGCCATACTAATGTGCATGTATCATTTGTCCAATCTTTTCTCGTAAATTTACCCCACGTCATCCTCACTTCCTCCTTCTCTTTGTACAATATCGAACTCTGAGTCTGGTGAGTATTTTAATTTGTAGAGGAGGGCTGCACTGTGGTGCGGTGGTTGCCATTGCCGCCTCACAGCAAGAGGGGTTGCAGGTTCTAACCCGGCTTGCGTGTTCTCTCCCTGTGTTAGCGTGGGTTTGCTCCGGGTGCTCAGGTTTCCTCCCACAGTCCAAAGACGTGCAGGTTAGGTTCATTGTTGACTCATAAATTGTGAGTGTGAATGGTTGTCTGTCTCTATGTGTCAGCCCTGCCATAGTCTGGTGACCTGTCCAGGGTGTACCCCGCCTTCGCCCAATGTCAGTTGGGATCGGCCCCTCCGCGACCCCGAATGGGATAAGCAGTTACAGATAATAGATGGATGGAGTTTAGTAGGATGCCTGGAATCTGTAAACTCTTAGTTGCTTTTTATAGTTTCATGTTGTTTGCTGCACTACAGCCAGAGATAACCATGTCAGAGTCCCTCGGGTGAAATAGCTGAAATAGCTGCTGTGCATATGACCCACACATAAACACTTGCACAGATGTTATTTTTCTATAATTGTATAAAGCAGCGTGCCCCATTCACGCCTGTTAGCGCTGTAAGAACATGTCTTTTTATTAGATCAAAGAAAGCATGACTCGTGAATAGGCTCACAGATGGATAGATAACTACTAACACTGTTCCTGTTTTCAGCAGGATGCGCTAAGGGTCAAAGGTGAGCTAGCGAGGCAGAGATGAGTCTGACTTCCTGGTTCCTGGTGAGCGGCGGGGGGACGCGTCACCGTCTCCCCAGAGAGATGATCTTCGTGGGGAGGGACGACTGTGAGCTCATGCTGCAGGTACAGTACTCCTCTGAGCTGTCACTACTCCATCTAGGCTGGATTGTTATCTGAAGCGCTGAGATTAGCGTGGATTACAGTGATTGACTGGATTTTGTGTGATTTAGTCCCGCAGTGTGGACAAACAGCACGCTGTAATCAACTATGAGCTGAATATAGACGAACATAAAGTGAAGGACCTGGGCAGCTTAAACGGGGTGAGTGTTTTATATATATACTATTTTGTGTCTAAACTGCTTTATCTACTGCTTAGAAAAGAATCAATCTCTGATATAGTAAGAGACAGACTGTTATAACCAGAATCTTTATGTATTTATACTAGAGGTAGAACGATTAATCGGTTTGGCACCGATCATTATTGGCGGAATTGGGCTCCAATAGTGGCCGATGGCTGCACAGTCACCACCAGTCACGATGGGACGTACATCACCATTTCTGCATGGAGGCTTCATACACAAAGTCAAGGAAAAGGGGGAGAAAACGTTATCTCTTGAATATATAACGCAACACTATGAGCTCTTTGTCCCCGATACAAGACAGGCAGTCAGGGAGGAAAATAAATCATTCACTGTTACTTTAACTTGCTTACTGGATCAATCTGGCATTCTCTTTTCCAAATAATCCAGCCACATAACCATCCATTCATGAAATTAAATTGCACACTTATGGATTCTACGCAGAGAAGCAATCCTGGCCAGGCATACTGTAAGCCACAGAACAGCACATCGCCCATTGGAAATAGAACATTTTCCAATGATGTAATCCACTAAATCATTGGTTCAGGATATTCTATTACGAATTATTAAATTGGGAGTGACAAAAAACAGATTTATGAAAAACGGTGTATGCAAAAGTAGCCGACTAGGCTGCTGCAGAGGTAAAGAAGATACCGGCCAATTAATCGGCTATTGACTTTTTCCTGCTCCAAGCTATCATTATTATATCGGCCTTTAAAAAACCACCATCAGTCAACCTCTAATTTATACTTCAATATGTATATTGTACACTGACACTAAAAGACTGTTTTCATATTCATCTGCTGAAGGGGGAACGTTTCTCTTTGCTCACTTTAAATCTCACTTTAACACCTGCATTATTTTGTGACATCATGATTTGGAAATTGGAGCCAATCATGGTTCAATATGCAATTTACGCAAGTGTGATGTGGAAACTTGAACATATACACTGAGAATGGACATTTAAGTGAAGTAAGTGACATATTCCAAGCAAAGGATTATTACAAACAAAACATGTCTGGGGGAATCTTTAAATTATTTGCTGAACTTCATGATTCAGCATCTCTAAACTATAGAAGATGCTGTTAGTGTTGTCATCAACAAGCACTCTGCTATCCTCAATTTGTTAAAAAAATATTTGTTTTATTTCTTCGGCTGTCAAGCATTTTGCAAGTTTAAAGCTATAGTTGTTGTTTTGTTTTTTTATCATTTTCAGTACTGCTGCCAATATGAGTTTCGATCAATTACACTTGGATGAGCATTAAAGGGATAGTAGGGTGTTTTGAAGTGGGGTTGTATGAGGTACTTATCCATAGTCAAAGTATTACCTACAGTAGATGACGGTCGGCACGTCCCCAGCTTGGAGAAGCAGACAGGAGTTACCACAAGGAAGCAAAGCGATGTACTGCTGTGGACAGGGCCGGCAGCAAAACATATTTTAGCCTCCTAAAAGTAAGGCTCACCTAAAAAAATCAATATCAGTTTAAGTGTACGCTATATTTGGAGTATTTTCACTGCCTTACCTTGTCGTCAGACAGCATTTTCTGATGGGAAACTGAAGCCATTGTATCCATCTATGCTCTCACCAGAGCCACCAGACTCCATTGGAAAAAACAGTACTTTTACCTCGCAGAACATGGGGGTTGCTGTTCTGCCGCTGCCTCGATCGGTTAGTTAGTTTGTGCTATTGTATGACTTTGGTGAATCCAAACGAACCATAGGTCCGTAGGTAATGCTGTCATAACACAAACAGACAAGCCTTGTGCCAAAATACAGTGAAAAAATACCAAAATTATGATTAAAAAATAAGTAAAGTTGACAAGGATTCTGACCAAACATCGGTTCTTCTCAGTACTAGGTGTTGCGTACACAATTCAGTCATTACACGAACACTGATGAGATTCAGTACCGAGCCCTAATCTTAACCCTGTTGTTCTTAATCCCTCTCTGTTTTTGTTTGCAGACATTTGTCAACGATGTCAGAATACAGGAGCAAATCTACGTCACACTGAAAATTGAGGACAAGTTGAGGTTTGGATACGATATCCTTTTGAATTTGGTCTGGTGCAGCTGTCAAACCCAGTGATATGCAGCACAAGGTCAGTGTACACAGATAACACTGTAACTTTATCTGTTCTTGAATAGCTGTGAATGCTCATTGCACTCTGCCTGCTGCATAATAGATAAGGCTATCAGTGCGTGTTTCTCACCCCTGCAAAGAGCTCATCGTCTTCGACCTTAACCTGCCTCACATACCAACCTGTTCACTGTGGTCCGAGGAGAGCTGCATATTCCGGAGGAGGCTCTCAAGGTTAGACAGTACCTTGTGCATGGTCATGTGTTTACAGAGAGAGTAAATATATGTCTGCTTAAAACAATATAGCCAGGAAGCTCTTGTGTTTCTTCAAAAGAAAACCCTGAGAGTGGTGGATTTTAGTCAAAGAGAGCAAAGAGTTCTGCTGAACTGGGCAAAATACAACTTCACAAGATTGATGAATCTGTTGTTTCATCGCAGCAAACTGCCCAGGTAGCTGATAGGATTTCATCTTAATGAGGAAGATGAAAGTTCTGCAGTGATATTCAGAATGACTCCTCAATTATATGCTTTGACTGAGATATAAAAAGAACGAAAATGTATATTGTTTTGCGCTATAAATGAGTGAGACTTGAATGGTTTCAAAAATATCCAATAAACAAAGCTGCCTTTCTATAGATTTAACAGCATTTTCGTGTTTTACCTCCATCTCTCTAAACTCTCCTTGCCTGTCTCGTCCACCAGCATGAGAAGTTCAGCAGCCAGCTGCAACTGAACATGAAGAGACCTCCAGAGGGGGAATCTGCGGCGAAACTCCCAGAGGCACCAGCCCCAGCATGTGAGGCAGCCGCCGCCGCCGCCGCTGCCGCCGCCGCCGCCGCCGCCAAGCCCCCCGAGACCAGCAGGGGGGAGGATAAGACGACAGGTGAGAATGTCTGAGGTTGCATTGCACAGATCACAAATTACATATCAGATCTCTGTCTTCAGATGCCACTTTCACAAATGTGCAGGAGTCATAGGATAACGTACTGATGGTTAGTTATGGTTGGTAGTTTAGTGCTGAAAAGGTTAGCCTATTAATTTATTTGACAACGATTTTGAGTAATTTATCCATCAAAAAGGCCAAACTTTTGCTGCTTCTTGCATCTCAAATTAAGGATTTGGTTCTTTTCCCTGTTTAATATCTTTGTAAACTGAATATGTTTGAGTTTTGGTCTGTTGGTCAGACAACAAAAGCAATTTTAAGAGCTCATCTTGGGCTTCTGGGAAACTGTGATTGGCATGTTTCACAAATTCTAACACTAAAATTATGTAAACACATCGACAAACACTAAAAATATGTGCTTACAACTACATTATAGTGTATTATAATTAAAGGCTGTCAATCGATTAAAATATTTAGTCAGAATTAATTGTAAATTTATTGCACATTTTTTATCTGTTCTAAATGTACCTTAAAGGGAGATTTGTCAAGTACTTAATACTCTTATCAATATGGGAGTGGACAAATATGCTGCTTCATGCAAGTGTAAGTATATATTTATTATTGGAAATCAATTAACAACACAGACAATGAAATATATTATCCAGAAACCCTCTCAGGTACTGCATGTGGCATAAAAAATATGCTCAAATCATAACATGGCAAACTGCAGCCCAAAAGGCAACAACAGCTGTCAGTGTGTCAGTGTGCTGACTTGACTATGACTTGCCCCAAACTGCATGTGATTATCATAAAGTGGGCATGTCTGTAAAGGGGAGACTCGTGGGTACCCATAGAACCCATTTTTATTCACATATCTTGAGGTCTGAGGTCAAGGGACCCCTTTGAAAATGACCATGCCAGTTTTTCCTCCCCAAAATGAAGCGTAAGTTTGGAGCGTTATTCAGCCTCCTTCGCAACAATCTAGTATGACACGGTTGGTACCAATGGATTCCTTTGGCTTTCTAGTTTCATTTAATGCAAATATCTTCACTCTAGCTCTAAAGTTTCATTAATGCATTAAAGAAATTAGTGGTGTTAAAAGGAATTTGCGTTAATGCGTTATTATCGCGTTAACTTCGACAGCCCTAATTCTAAACTATTATTAATTGTTTATATCGTCCTCATAAATGCTAAATGGGGGCTGCTTCTAATGTTTTAGCTGTGGTAAATGCAGCTGTGCCATTCCCATGTAAGTCTAACTGATGGGATATTTTTGCCAGGGGACGCAGCAGGGTTGCACAGAATCACGCCCCTCTATGGCAAGCCTGCATGGTGGGGAGATGGAGACCCTGACGGCAAGCATCCCGGGAGGCCTGAGGAGAAGAGCTCAGATCGTAAGCGAGAGAAAGCTGAAACAGGTATTTACAATACTGCAAAATAACGACTTTATGTGATCTTATGATATAGTTGAGGCAGTAATTAATGTGGATTATGTTAGTCAAGTTTAAATATGTTCAGTTTTGATGAATATGTTGCTACTTCCCTTACATTTAGTAGACTTTTAGGTGCTAAATACATATGTTTGCTTTAATTCTGACAGACACCAAGAAAAGTGCAGAGGTCCCAAAGTCTACCCCGCAAACAGCTTCCAATCAGGAGCCTAGATACTTTGAGATCCCAACCAAAGACACTTCCTCAGCAGGCAAAGTGAGCGATGAAGCCCCCTCACGAGAACAAGAGGCCGGTGCGTCTTCTGCCGCGGAGCCCATCCAAGGCCACGCCTCCTTCACCATTGAGTTTGACCCCGGGGCGGCGCCAGGTAAAGCGACCGTCAAAGATCGAGTGGCAAAGGTGGGCCCGGAGACCAGGCCACGTCCTAAAAGGGCTGCCGGGGAGGAGCTGAGTCCACTTCAGACGGCCATGGTGGCTGCCGAGGTCAAAGTTGCTGACTGGCTGGCACAGAACGAGCTGCCGTTGGCTCTGAAAGACACGGTTGCAGAGGAGGATGGGGAAAGCGTGAAGAGTGATGTGCCTATACAACTGAAGAGTCTTAAAGGTGTGTATGTGCAGCCATTTGGGCAGCACCTGTGTCTGTATTTAACATAAGATGTGTGTATTTCTTGCTTGTTGATTCAGTTTAATTTAGCCTCTCTTTAAAAGTCTCTCTTTAAGACTCCTTTGCCTCTGTCTATACATTCTGACCCATTACCCCTTCGTCTTTACCCCTCCCATGTCAGGCAGTAAACATGAGGACGGTACTCAGAGCGACTCAGAGAACGCACTTGGAGAGCAGCGCAGGGCTGCAGCAATGGAGGAACGCTCCTGGGGGCTGTGGGGCGGTGCAGGGATGAAGATCAGAGAGGGTCGCGCTAACGTACCAGAGGGGCTCTTTGCAGAGGAGGACAGTCCCGCTCGCCGTCGCAAGTCCTCGACTTCCAAATTGGCAAGTGGATTCGTGGAGAGGCGACGTGGCTCGGCACCACATCAGGAGCAGAGTGGCCGTGAAGAGTGCTATCACCACGGGGATGATTATAGTGACAGGGGGACCTATACCATTGAGCTGGAGAATGGAGATCACGAGGAGGAAGAGGCTAGGAAAATGATCGACAAGGTGGGGAAGAAGAAGTCAGCTTCTGATTATATCATAAAACAATCATTGTCATAAGTGTATGCTTGCTCACTTTTGCATGTGTGTGTGTTTGTTGCAGGTGTTCGGTGTGGATGAGCAGGAGGGTGTGTGTGTGTCCAGGTTGGGGGGCGCCGACCAGAGAGAGAGGCTCACCGCACAGAGGTCTGGTACCGGAGACCGAGGAAAGCCTGGACGCATGGAGACAGAGGTGCAAAAACGGAAAGCTTTTAAATTCAAGCCAAAGAGTTGTCAGGTGTCTAGACCTTATAATTTACTATCATTCTTCTCTTGTATCTTTCATGCCGTCTTTGTCCAGGTCATAACTGAGGAACTGATGGTGGGTGGTCCTCGATGGGTCTCGCAGTGGGCCACTCTGGCTGCCAGTCACATTAGGACAGACCCTGAGGGATCAGGAGGGGAGAGTCACGTCATGCTCACAGAGGAAAGAGGTACTTATGTAAAATCTAGGGCTGGTATTAGGGCTGCAATGTTTTAATGCCACTTATTTCTTTAACGCATTAATGCCCGGTCGCTATTCGATCTTTCGGAGATTGTTGCGGGCTGGACTAGAAAATCGAAGGAATCCACTGGTACCAAGCATGTCATACTAGCTTGTTGCGAAGGAGGTTAAATAACGCTCCAAACGTACGCTAAAAAAACTTGCATGGCCATTTTCAAACGGGTCCCTTGACCTCTGACCTCAAGATATCCAAATGAAAATGGGCTTGAGTTTGCCATGTTATGATTTGAGCATATTTTTTTATGCTAAATGCAGTACCTGTGAGGGTTTCTGGACAATATTTGTCATTGTTTTGTGTTGTTAATTAATTTTCAATAATAAATACACGACAAACAATGTAAAGTGGTCTTCAGACTGAAGAAGTCTGGAGAAGAGCTTCACTAAGATGTGCCAATAAATTGCACTTAAAGGGAGCTACATTGTGCGGACCTTCTTCTACATTTTTCAATACAAAATATATACATACATTTGCAAAAAGCAAGCATATTTGCCCACTCCCATGTATAAGAGTGTAAATACTTGACAAATCTTCCTTTAAGGTACATTTTGTACAGCTGAAAATGTGCGATTAATTGCAATAAAATTGAGACAATCATGCAATGAATCGCGATTATATATTTTAATCGATTGACAGCCCAAATAAATTCTGAACGGAAAACACACGTTTTGGTTGGTCAGCTCATTTGAAGCTGAAGTTACATATTGTGGCTTTAAGCAGTACAGGATCCTTACACACATTGTTCAGCACTATAAAAACTACAGACTGCCTGACGTACCACCCACCATTTATATGTAATACACATTTATCTGAGGTCCCACTTTACTGATAAAATGTCTTTCTCTCCTTTCAGCTGAAATAAGTGAGTCCAGCCACTCAGCCTCCTTTGCCTCGTCTGGTTACACAGAGCGTAAGAGGAGAACCCTGCCACAGCTGCCTGGTGAGGAGCTCGCTCTAGGAAGGAGGACCCCAGGCGCAGGCCTGCGTACAGATATGGGGGAGAAACAGGACACAGAGCTACAGGAGAAGGAGAGCCAGGGGAAGATGGCCAGGGGAAAGACTCGGCCCGGTCATGGATCTGGAGGTGTGGGCAGTCACGGCGGTAGCCCCAGTCGCTCCTCACCAGCCAAGTCACAGGACAGCGCTGGCGGGAGATCAGGCCAGTCAGGTGTGTTGGCCAAGCTCCCCCCTCGTCCACTGACTAACGGGGAGAAAAGAATGGAGGAGGCACGCAGGAGGAGAAAGGAAGAGGAGAAGGCTAGGGAAAGTAGTGGGAAACCACTGTTCAGACAGGAGAGTTTTACCGTGGAGAAACCGAGCGCCAACATTGAGCTCATTCCTCGTATCGATGGGCTCACAGGCTGCAGAACTCAGAGTAGGGAGACTGGCGTTGACGGCTCCACGCTGCAGAAAGACTCAGAAGTCGTGGCAGCCTTTTTAGAGACGACTGTATCAGACCAGGGTGATCCACCAAGTCAGTCCATTGAAGGCTCCATGTCGCCAGAGTCAGACGTCGACACAACCAGCACAGTAAGCCAGGCTGACGGAGCGAGAAAAGTAATCCAGAAACGGCGGACTCTTGCAGGACAGCAGAAAGAGAGAACGGTAGTGTGCTCATCCGGCAGAGGCCCCACCGGGGGCCGAGAGACCCAGGACAGGAGGGTTAAGACCAGGGCATCTGGTCCTCCGAAGAGCAGTCGCCCCTGGACGTCCCTGGACCTCACTGATGATGACGTCAACTCCAACTCACTCCTCTCCGACTCCCAACCCACCTCCACGCAGGAATCTAGAAGCTTGCATACGAGGGCCCAGACAGGGAGCACAACAGTGGGGGCTAGCACCAAGTCTAGTCGGGCTAAAGTCACCCAGGGCACAGCCTCTTCTGCGGCCAGTAAAACCAGTAATGTTCCCAAGCCCAGGCCCACCAGGTCGTCCCTGCTGAGGCGAGCCCGGCTGGGGGACTCCTCAGACACCGAACCTGCTGAGCTTGACCGGATGTCGGTAGCCTCTGAGGCCTCCACCGCTAGTTCCGCATCCAGGACTGGGATGGCAAGAAGGGGAATGTCCAGGATAGAGGCTCTGGCACAGCCGAGGAGGCCAAGGGTGGGCTCCCCGTCAGCCCAGAGTGACTCAGAGGCCACTGTGACAAGGAGTAGAGGTCTGGGGCCTCGTAGTGCTGCAGGTGATTACGCCATCAGACAAGGACTGAGAGGATCCAATGTGACCTCAGTGTCTGGACCCAGAGCTCGGGCTAACAGCGCCTCCAAGTTGCCTGACAAGAATAAAGGCACCTCCTCCTATGCCACACCTGCATGTAAGTATTTTTTTCCATAGTAAACCATTTCATGTCTTTTAATAGAAATAATATTATCTTTCACACATTCTGTTCTTTCCATGTTCCAATTGATGCTTTTACTGCCTAAATATTATACAATTATCTATAATCACCAGCCTATAAAACTAAGTATTCATTAAAGCTACACTAATTCATATTTTTATATAAACAGTGGGTCAAATGATTATGTTTAATGGGAAATATTATCTCCCTCACCTCAGCAGAGCATTTTAGCATCTTTCAGCTTTTTGTTTTGGTTTAATGGCCCGCTACTGTATTTTGTGAAAAATCTCTTAAAACCCCAGTGCAACACTACCTGCCCAGCACCAAACAGCTGACCAGCTGGTGAACATCGTGCAGAATTTAGCAGCTAAAGAGCCAGATACAGTGATCAACCGCTTATATGGATCAAAAAACTTGGAACAGAATCATTCCTATACAAATGCTGTTTAAATAATTTGCTTATAGTAATCAACTAGTCTGCTTAAAGTGTTCATTTTGGGTCATTTCATACTTGACAACATACTGTATGAGCGGGCCAAACATGCCAATGCCTCACCCTTGGTTAGGGAAAAGGCAGAAGAATTGTCATTGAGCCAGTAAATAGCAAAGCGGTTTGTTTCATTACGTTGTATTCATGTTGCTCAGTGTCTGATGGATGTAAACAGGCAACTGTTTACTAACACGTTATCTACCTGGATGTTGTGTTTACAGCACATTTGAGGCATCATCTAAACTTAACTTCCATTCTTCCCTGACATTAGCTGGCACTCGGTGGCGCCGCGTGCCTGTGGATTACGCCTCCACCTCAGAGGACGAGTATGGCTCAAACCGCCACATGTCCAAGCAGAGCCACGCACGGCCGTTCCCTTCCACTCGGGTAGCCCAGCTAGGAGGCTCAGCCCCGGCAACTCCTTCTCCAGCAGGCCTATCTTCACTGAGGCAGAACTCCAGGGAGCAGGACGAGTACATGAGAGACTGGACGGCACACAGCGAGGAAATAGCCAGGTACGTGGGTGAAAGATTTGAGAACAGAGATAAATCATGATAACAGTATTCAAACATGCTTCTCCTGCATAGAGGAATATAGCTGTTATTATTTTTCATTATTTGTTTTTGTTTTGGATCACGCAGTGTTTTGTATGGAGGACAGAACCTGCCAAAATAAATAAATAAATGACTCGATAAATAAATAAATAAATATGCCATTAAAAGTAGGAAAATTTATATTAAAAATAAACACAGTATAGTATATAAAATGTGACATAAATTCTGTTTTAATTTCCTTTTTTATTTATTTTCCTTTGTATTAAGCCCCTTATTTATATACTTCTCTGTTTAATTTCCACTTTTATTTATTTATGTATTTATTTTTATGAATTTTATAAATAAATTCTTAAAAATAAATAAATACATACATTAAAAAATAAATATAAAACAAATAAAAAATAAAGGCGAAGTAAATAGATACAAATAAATGCACAAATAAATACATAAATAAAACAAATGCAAAAATAAATAAATAAATTAAAAATGTATCAAACAGAAGATTAAATACATAAGGAAATTAATACAAAGGTAAATAAATAAAAAAGCAAAATAAAACAGAAATATAAAGTTATGTCACATATGTTATATATATTAATTAATGACTACATTTATTTTAAATATTATTTTTGCTACTTTTAATGGCATATTTATTTATTTATCGAGTCATTTATGTATTTATTAATTTATTTTTTATTTTGGCAGGTTCCGTCTTCCATATTTTTGATGGTTATGAGTTTGTTCATGAAATATGAAAATAAATAAAACCAAATAAAACAATAGCAAAAATTGGTTTAACATATATCAGATAGTGATTTCGTATTTGTGTTCGTTCGTCAGGATTAGCCAAGACCTAGCCAAAGACCTAGCCATGCTTGCCAGAGAAATTCATGATGTGGCCGGAGAGATCGACTCAGTCAGCCCTGCAGCCACTGACCCTGGAGCTCTGGTAGTCAACACATTATACAATTATTATACCTATCTGCTAGATTAGATAACTACAAAATATCAAGATTTTTATTTATTTGCTGTTACTCAGATGGAGGAGCGCGTATTTGATGACGGCTTGGACCCGAGTGGTCCTTCTGCAGAGCACAGCAGCACTCTGGGAACCAACGGGCGGTCTGTGGAGCTTCGACCCCGAGTCTCGAGTGGACAGAGCTCCCGTTCCATCCGCCGGCAGACATGGAATAGAGATGATGTGAGTCCCTGTTTTAATATTAAACAATGCTCTGTTCTCAAAATATAATGTCAATCTGCATACCATAAGGCGGTTCCAGGATTTGAATTTTTGGATGTTTTTCCTCATTTAAGTCTTTATTTCAAGTATGAGTAAGGAGAAACAATCAATATACACAATGTGTTAAAGTTAACACTCATACAAGCTCATACAAACTTTTTTTTCCACCTCCACAGTAGTTTACTGTTGGAGCATACTGTACATTTGTTGAACAACTGTGTAGGAGATCAACATCATGTCATGTCAGTCTGTACCACGGTGTGCCAATAGAGGGAGCTCCCTGCATGCCAACTACAGTCACCCTTCAGCTGAGCTCATGAGAAAGAAGGGCCCAATTCCAATCCAGCTCCTATACCCTTTCCCTACCTACTTCTACTCCGTTTGTGTGTAGGGTCCGCCATATTAAGTACCACCACAAATTAGCGGGGAGTGGAAGTGGGTTGTAAAACCCTCTAACAGTGAGTCTACATGGATGCCGACTTAACCAGCCGCCCTTACTATCGACGTGCAACGTTGTTTTGTGTTCGTCATGGAACACGCTCCAATGTCAGTTCCGTGCGACTACTGGTACAAACATTTACTCTTAAACTGCTCAAACTAAAATAGACATTTAATTTATTCTACTTTATTGTCATACAGATGTTTACAGCTTAAAGTAAATACATTGTATTTACGATCAAATGTCTAATCTAGAAAATGGTAGACATGTTCATTTGATTGTAAAGTGTTGTATAGTTATACTTAGGCTTTATGTACAACATATATTTATTACTTTTTAATCCCTATCAGCAGCTATACCCCCATAATTTACTATATCTTCAACTGTGCAATACTGACTTAACATTAGTGCAATAATCTGGTTAACTCTGGCGTTAACATTGCAGTTATTTAAACCGTACATTTAAACTAACAATCTTATTAATTTATACTATTCTTGCATTTTTACACACTTAAAGATAGATCATATTTTGCAGAATTATTATTTGCACTGTTTGTTATACATATTTCTCATTTATATTTTATTATAATTTCTCTATGTTTATATATACATTTTTTCTTTTCTAGAATGGGAGCAAAATGTAACTCAATTTCCCCCCGGGGATCAATACAGTATTTCTGATTCTGATTTTTATTTATTTCCTTGCCAGAGAGAGGGAATTTCGTTCTGAAGCTTGCCGCTGTATTTATATCCCACACCTTAGAGAAGGGTGCTTCACTGCGCTGTGAATGTGACTACAAACGGAGTTCACTCCGTCACGGAGTGGGAGGGTGTAGGGACCGGATTGGAATTGGGCCTACATGTAGTCATAGCTAAAATTAGGCTAAATTTAGCAAAAGCATTGAAAAAGCTGTGTTAGCTTCCATAGTTTCTCTCTACAGTTCCACCATCTGTATTGATTGTATGCCAGTGTTAAATAGAGGTGACACTGACACCTCTTCATCATCCATCAGGCGGTGCTGGACAGTTTACTACTAGCATCTGTCACTCAGCTCTCAACGAGGATACGTCAGTCTGTTGATAAGACAACCTGCAAAATCAGGTGAGCATCACTAAACAGGACGTTGGTCCATGAAGGAATGTGCTGTTATTGTTGTGTGAATGTAATACATGTTAAACTAAGAAATGGACAAAGGCAGGATAGTATTGTTAAACTAGAAACATATTGTACAGGGGGGTTATGATTCCTATCAGTGTTTGATGTCAGAACTAGGCCAAGCAACACCGTTTGAGTGGCACATCACAAAGGTTTACACTGACAACCAACTACATGTCTAACTCATTATCACACGCAGGATGACAACTCAAAGGCCTTTTTTGTCCTTCTTACAATCTACAGACAATGAATGAAATCACTTCAACTAATACTTCTATAAAGGAAGTATATTAAACATATTCATGTATTTTACTTTCATCTATTTTTGCACCGACTTGGCCTCCAGGATCCTCTTCAAGGATAAAGAACGAAAATGGGAAGAGATTGAGAGCAAACTGCAAGCAGAGCGCGACTCCTTACTACTCAAGAGCTCCAATAAGGTGATGAGCCCGTCCGCTTCTCACATGTTGTCTGTTTTATCTGCTGAAGGCCTGACTAGTTATTCATATCCATGGTAGTAGCATCCACCTTTTATTTCCAAACTGTAATATCTCAATTGCCATAAAATTTGTTTCAGACATTATGTATGCTGCTATATATTCTCCCCTCAGGTTGAATTGTAATAACTTCTGTGATCCTTCAACCTTGCCTCTAGCGCCAGCAGGTCCAAACTTCACTTTGTCCAATATTTTGGTACTTACAAAAAAAAATGACATTCCCATCAGCCTCAGCTGTACTTTGTGTTTATTGCTTATTAGCAGAGGTGGGATCAAGTCATTGGTTTGCGAGTCACAAGTAAGTCTTTGCACTCAGGTCCCGAGTCAAGACAGGCAAGTCCTCAACTTTGAATTTCGAGTCCTAAACAAGTCATAATGCACTCTTCACCAAACGTAATGCCATTTTAACAACAGAGTAATAATGTATCTGATTTACAAAAAATCATGAATACTTTTTAAAATTTGTATTTATTGGTTAAAACAAGTTTAAACACACTGAACTTAATAAAAAGAAAAAAAGATTTGGGGATTTAAATGTCATCTTGCTGGGAATGAATAGCGTTACAGGGGCTAGATGTAAGAATCAGAAATTGCTTGTTAACAGTGACACTTGTGGCCATTAAGTCAACGACAGTCAGCGTCCTGTTGTTCTGTGGAGTTTGTGTTGGAGTCTGAGTTGTGGTGGGGGCTGGTCGTTTTTGGCGTCAGCGGACTCCATTTCTAACCGAACGTTAGCTATGGTTGCACACTGTTAGCCCTGTAGCGGAGCTGAAGAGGGTAAAGGCACTCACAAGCACACGTGATGTCACGTCCGTTGGAATTTCCCAGAAAAAACAGCTTGCATTCTTCACATTAAAAGCAGTCTACGGGCTGATAAAGCCAGAAATTCGCAGAAGGTCTAATTCTTTAGGTTAGGTTACAACCTGTTCACACATTGGCAATAAAAAATGATTAAAAAACGTCTAAAAACGAACATACTGTCCCTTTAACGTTAGTTAATTTAGGAAATTAATTGTTTGTGGCACACTTTTTAAATAACATTCTTTTTCATCTTTGGGCTTGCGGGGAGGTATCAAGTATTTTCAAGTCAAAAGGCGAGTCGAGTCTAAAGTCATCAAATTTGTTACTTGAGTCTAAGTCATGTGACTCGAGTCCACACCTCTGCTAATTAGCAAATGTTAGCATGCTACAGTAACACACTAAAATAAAATGGTGAACACGGTGCACATTATACCTGCTACACCAGCATGTTAGCATTATCACTGTGAGCATGTCAGCATGATAATGTTAGCATTTTGCATTTTCAAATGCAAGCAGGGCCTACAGCCTCACAGAGCCGCTAGCAGCACGGCTGTAGACTCTATTAGTGTTGTTTCACAGTGTGTGGTGAGGATTTCTGTACGGACTCAAAGTACTTTGTATAAAAAAAAAACTGAAAACCACTGTTCATTTAAAAGTGAAGCCTGAAATGATCATCATGTGGTATTAACCATGGCTGAATAACGCTAAAGAAATAATGTATGCCTGTGTGAGAGCGTGTGTTAGCATGTAATTATTCTGTCTTTAACAAATCGAGCGTAGCTTTAGTTCATGCAGGCCATGATGTCAAGCTCTGCTCATACATGGCGATCAGCTGATAACAGCTGATCTTAAGCCAGCCCAATCAGCTGATGCATCAGCTGACAGATCAGCTGATGCATCAGCTGACAGATCAGCTGATTCCTCTCTATGCATTCATTGGTCAATTTCATACAGGGCACCTTATTTAAGCTGCTTCAGCCGGCCTACCGTTGCTGCTTCCTCTACAAGCCGCTCGCAACCCACCTCCACCCCACCACCTCCTTTTAATACTGTTTCTAGGGCTAGGCGGTATGGCCTAGGATAATATCGCGATATTTTAGGCTATATCGCAATATTTTCAAATATCCTCTAAGCACTTCATAAATGCTCAATTTAACCCTTTGATGCATACAATCACACCAATATTATGATCTTGTAGTCCCTGCAGCATATGTCTGCATTAAAATCTCTGTTGATATTCATTAGTGGTTCTTTGGAACAATTTTAATCTTTCATACAAAAAGGGATGGCTTGGAAACATTACATGACAATTTGTGTTCGATGTTCGCGATGTAGTCGTTTTCTGTACCGCAGGGGGACAAGCCGCGATACATCGACTATATTCGATGTGTCGCCCACCCCTAACTGTTTATGACTTAATCAATGTCAATTCTGTTGTCATTGATTCCGGCTCTGTTCTGCACCCTTGGGGGTCTTTGCTGCTGCTCTCCCTGCCTTTGGCTTTCCATGTGTGCACATGGAAGGGCAAGGAGGAGTGCTCTCCTTGCCTCATGCTACCACGTAGGCTCGTGGATCCACGTATGCGCGTGGATGGGCAGAGAGGTCCCAGAGCAGAGCCATACCGCCAAATATAATGTATATATTACTGCAATGTAATAGTGTCTTTGACTAAAGTGGTGCATTGTGCCTGTTAACTGAGAGACATTTTTGTTAGAGTCATCAGACGGATCAATTTCAGGGAAGTCTAATCAGCATAGTGTTGGCTTTTTGGCGTTAGTTTAACATAAATTAATACAGAAAGACAGAAACTGAAAGGTTATTTGATATGGCTAGAATAATTAATTATTTTGCCTACTGTAAGAATGTGTAATGCATTAGCTTTTCAAAGGGTAAGATTAATGCCATACAGTTTTAAATCCTTCTCTTTTCTCTGTACTCGTACAAACCACACAATATCTGATTACTTACTGAAGCAATCAAAGTGAGTGCTGACAGTATTACGGCTGTCTGGGGGATGAAATCAAAGACACTTCAGTCAGGGAGCATACCATTTAGATTGCCTTGCTCATTCCCTTTTTGGAGAGCAGAGCACACCAAATACGGTTGTTTTGATGGAGAAAAAAAAAGACTTATGAGCTGTTGTGGGTGCAAAAAGTTATCGGGGTGCGGGGTCATAAATCCTGCCTTCAACCCAGCCCGGCCTCATGTGAACCCCTGAAGAGATACGTCCATCCACCACACAGTAACAGGGCTCATAAAGTATTACTGAACGTACATGGCTCGACTCCAAACTTATTTCAACGAAGAGATTAATTGAGTGGATTTATTTGGTGTATGAACTTTCACTCACATAATTACATCAACCGATTTAAATGTTTATTTATGTTCTCTTACCAGGAGATTTCAACCATTATTCAAGACCTGAGGAGAGTGGAAAGACAACTGCTCGGTATGGATGTGATGCTTTTGTTTTATTTTTTAGTGAACTATGACACATCAAATTACAAGTGTCTGTATTATATACTGTGTTAAATTCAAGAGCACTTATTTCTAGGGCTGTCAACCGATTAAAATATTTGATCGCGATTAATCGCATGATTGTCCATAGTTAATCAAGATTATTCGTAGATTTTTTATCTGTTCAAAATGCATTTTAAAGGGAGATTTTTCAAGTATTAAATACTCTTATCAACATGGAAGTGGGTTAATATGCTGCTTTATGCAAATGTATGTATATATTTATTATTGGAAATCAATTAAAAAATCATACCATGGCAAACTCAAGCCCAACAGGCAGTGTTGACTTGACTATGACTTGCCCCAAACTGCAAGTGGCCATGTCTGTAAAGGGGAGACTCGTGGGTACCCACAGAACCAATTTTTTATTCACACATCTTGAGGTCAAAGTTCAAGGGACCCCTTTGAAAATGGCCATGCCAATTTTACCTCACCAAATTTTAGCATAAATTTGGAGATAGTATGACATGGTTCCATATGACGCCAGTATCTTCCTCTTGAATTCGCTACAACCTAAAAATCGCAAGTCGCGTTAATGCATTAAAGAAATTAGTGGTGTTAAAACAAATTTGCGTGAACACTTTATTATCACGTTGACTTTGACAGCCCTACTAATTTAAGATGTTTATTCTGCGACTATCTGACAGTAATCGACATGATGGTGGACCCAGACGGCACCCTGGATGCCCTGTCCAATCTGGGCCTGACCAGCCCTCTGACTGACCAGAAGATCAGCCCTGGGACTCAGCCGGGAGCGTCGGTGTTGCACCCTGGAGCTGAAGCTCCCTCCAGCACACTCTCACGGCCTGAAGGACGAGCCACTGAATCATGCAGACCTTCAGACCATCCAGGTGAGGTGGCAGAGCGAGACCCAGGGTCCCGACAGAGCCCTAGATCCTACAACTGACACACCAAGGACATAATGCAGAATGCGTCCTTTACGTTGGACATATCCCGACGGTGTGAGGTTAGAAGGTTTCAGACGAAAGAGGAAGGAGGAAGAAAAATGATGCCTGTTCGGTGGGAGAGCCTGACTGCCCTAACTGTCAAACAAGGTGACTCGTGATCAGACTTTGTTAAAGTCCAACACTACCAAATAGCAGCTCTTGTCAGATATACAATATGAAAACATAACAGTATTAATTGGTGGGCTTATGAAGACATAATATACAGTAACCCATCTGTGTTTTTGTGTTGCAAATCATCTTATTATCCATTATCCTTAAAACAGTTGAAAAAAGAACAGATGTAAAAGATGTTAAAGATTCCAAATTCCAAATTCTTTTTTTTTACTGTTTGGTTTTTATTACAAGCTGACTTAAGGCCAATGCAGAGACCTAAACTAGAAAGGTGCAAAGGTGTCAAAAAAAGGATTCAGCAGAGGTGCGTGTGAAAAGTGTTCTTCTATCCTGCCATAGAGTTATTTATAAAAATAAATATATTGTTGGCCTGTTGCAATTGCAATCCCCAAACCTGCCTCAGTGATGATTTTCCAACAGAAAATGCCACGTTGCTTATTTACTGGGGAATGAACTGGGTATGTACAGTCTGTACCAGTGTAAATGTTTATTATAGTTAAATTTAAAAAGTCCCATCCATGCCTTTTTCCTGTGGCGATGTCATTTGAAACCAGTATATCAAAGATAGACCCTGTGTGATAATAGAAACTATCAAATCAAATGTAGCTCCCAGAAAGGTTTTCCTCTTCCAAATGTATTTTGTCACAAGTGCCCTGGATCAAACAATCATTACAGTTGGAGAGTGTAGAGGAGACGGTGAGGTGGAGGTGAAATTTGTTTTGCACATTACAAAGCTGATATATTAAGTACATATTCATCTCTGAGGGGCCGGGACATGACGTGCTCCTACGGCGCTCCTTTATCACGTTGCTGTCCGTGACTGAAAAGCAAAGCAGGGTGAAAGCCAGCTGCCTGGAGATGAACAGTTTGTCAAGTTATTTTCTGATCACAAACAAAATGTTGCGTTTGAACCAGCATTGACGGGGGCTACCTCCACGTCCTGCAGCTGCGTTCTATTGTTGACGATGCAATAGATGGACGGTGTAATGACTGTAGGTTTTCCAGTGTCTTGCCTCATACCAATGTTTACACATGAATGTAACCTGATCAGAACTGTTGAAACATTTTAGCCAAAACAACTTGAATAAAGGTTGATAATTGCATTTTGTGCTCAGCACCTACTGCTACTTTGTCTTTAATTCTGTTTGAGCATTTGGAGAATTTTCATTTGGATGTTTTGTATGAATTTTTCTTTCTTTGTAATGATGTTAGGTTAAACCTTGCAATACCTGTGAATTGTTTGTCTCATTTCCAATAAAATGCATGATTATCATGAGCTATTTTGTTTGTGCTTTTTTTTTTTTTTACATTAA